>NW_004798002.1:288299-313953 GCF_000002075.1 Aplysia californica | reverse complement strand
GGTGGGGGTTAATATTTAGATCAGCGAGTCTATGACTTTCTTGTACTACTAGGGTCACTTGGCCCAAAGCTTTATGATCTTTAGGTATTCAACCCACCAACAATAGTCAAAACATAATAGAACATTATAGAATAATAGAATGGACATGCACATATAAATACTCACACATACTCGCTTACACACACACGCACACACGCACACGCACACGCACACGCACACGCACACGCATACGCACACACACACACACGCGCGCGCGCGCGCGTGCACACGCACACGCACACGCACACACACTCAAACAAATGTACAAAAAACACAGACACAAACAGTTTCAAACACACACGCGCGCGCACAAGAAAGCGCACAAACACATACATACTCACAAACAAACAACTCTATTGAAGAATTGCAAAGTAAGAAAGAAACTATCAATATTATTCTTTAGAGTCCAGTTCAAATTGATTTCCATGGAGAAGCTGTTTTGTTCCATGCCTTGAACTGGACCCTATCTGTATGATCAGATCGTATCTTGTTCTTGCTCTGGCAAGTAGCTACCTCAGAATTACAAAGTTCCATCTGCCATTTTTATCCGCTTTGAGTTACTAAGACCACGAGGTAAGAAACCAAATTATGTTCTGTAATCTCTTCTTTCTCAAAATCGTAGGATTATTCGGAGCCGTTATCAAGATATTAAAAGAATTGCATTCGAAAATCAATTATAAAGATCTATCTGCTCAGTTCCTAGTTTTGAGAAATTTTGCGTCAAAGATTTGGAGTTTCTCATTATGTCAAGCTTTTTCGAATGCAATTCTTTCAATATCTTGATAGCAACTCCGAAGAATCATACGATTTTGATAGAGTACATAGAACATTTGGTTTTTGATTTCGAGGTCTTAGTAATTCAAAACGGCCAGTAACTTTGAAATTCTGAGATAACGAAATGTCAACATATTTAATTTGGGAGAAAGAGGTAAACTTATGCCAATCATAGTAGGCTATTTTCATCTCGATGAAAGGAAATTTGGCAGTCATTAAATGTATCAAATGGTTTCAATTAGTGGGAGGCGTGTTGACAAATTATGAGTTACTTCTCGCAATCCACGAATGGAGATGTTGTTTGAAAACAGACACATTAAATTTGGAGATTTTAAACTGATGCCATTTTTCAAATTGTACCAACCCAACTTTTAGATTTCTAGTATTACATCTGTAAGCTGTCTTTGTACGTAGAGCGGGGATCTGAGAAGGGACCCATTTGGTCATCACACCCCAAAAATAGGGATTTGACAAAACTTTCTGCAATGTATACTGGGTATTATGGGTAACGAAAGGCATGCACAAAGCTGGGGCTTATTACGTCAGGGCTCTGTCAGCCTTTGTTCACTTCGGTCCAGTCTGGGAGATCGAAGGGACGTAACTTGGAATTCAACAACCAGTAGGTGGGGACTGGTTGGTCTTTGCCCTGAAATTGCAACAAAAATGAAGTGAGGGAGTGGGGTGGGATGTATGATTTTTATCTCCCTTTGATAAGTAGCATAATGTTCTCATTCGAAAAACGAAATTCAACGCTTTTGAGAATGTGGCTGTCATTGATAAAGCTGGAATTGGGTCAGGTAATCTTTGAATCAATTTCACCTCCTACCTACCTACTTACCTACCTACCTACCTACTTAGTAACCTAGCTACCTACGTATCTACTTACATATCTACCAGGCCTGCGTACCTACCTACCTACCGACGAGCCTACCTACCTGCTTACATACCTAACTACTCACCTCCTACCATCAACCCCTAAAAATCTCAATTTACTGAAAACAGAAGGAAGAGGCACACACTTTAAACTCACTAAATTTGATAGCTAAACGGCACCATTTGGACTGAAAAGAACATTTAAGCAATTATGAATTACCTTGACAGAAATAAGGCCTCTGTATGAGATATTGAAACCGCCAATAGCCTCCAATTCATTGGCGGTCTCTTTGCTCATGTGGATTCGGAGAGCTGAAATGAAAAAAAAAGACAAAATGAAACAACTGCTGCAAAATAAATGAATAAACAGAAGGGCAATTTAGTTTACAGTGGCAAACATACACACATACATAATATACATACATACACACACACCCCCTCCCCCCTCCACACACACACATATATACATACACACACATACACACACATACACACATACACCCATACACCCATACACCCATACACAGATACACACATACACACATACACACATACATACATACATACATACATACATACATACATACATACATACATACATACATAATGGAGATTAGAGGTGTTTACGACGAAAACAAATGCGTTGTAAATTGAACAACATACACAGAAGTTAAAAGAAATAATAGCCTTCCTCATCCTGCATCAGGGTATAGGCAACTAACACACATTTTCCACCTTTCTCTATCCTGGGCTAACCTCCTGATGTTATTCCATGTCTTCCCACTTTTCTGGACATCAATTTCTGTGATTCTTCTCCAAGTTCCATGCGGTCTTCCCCTTGATCATTTACCCTGAACGTCACTACATGTAGACTTGAAAATTATTTCAAATAAAGAAGAACTGAAAAAAGCAATAAAGAGAAGAAGGGAAGTGGCCGTTTGTAATAATCTATATTATTGCATTAATTTATGAAAGCTCGACACTTTTGTCGCCTTAAACTTCCGAGCAACTTAACATTCGAATTAAAAAAATATAAGGAGTGTTCAGAATAATTTAAAGGGTGCACAGTTATATTTAGCAGTCTGAAGTCACTTTAGTTTAATTTTCAGTTTTTTAGTAGTTTCGTTTAGATCTAATCTTGGGAAAGTCTGTCTTCTAAGATGCCATTGTAAACAAGTGAGGCTTCCGTTCACAAGCACTGCACACTGATTCCACAATGACTTGATGATTGATTTTTTTTCCATACAGTTCTGTTTATCATTTTAAACCAGTTTCAAACTCAGATCTGAAGCTGTGACTTCAAAATGTGACACAACTCGGTGAAATCAAGTGATTGTCAATTTTTGGGCATATGGAGTTACTGAAATAATCTGAAAGCTGTTCATTTGTTTTATTTTTGGAAGAAAAAATATTAATTTATTCTGAATAGCTGTCGACATCAATTGAAAGAGGTTGGGGTAGAGTGGTGTTAAAAATAGAATTAGCAAGGAAATGGCCGCAAACATTTGATGATTTCCAAAGTTTGAGAGTCCATGGAAACTAGAAATTTACATGTTTAGTGCTTTCGACCTTCGTTTTACTTTACACTTACTTAACTTTACTTTATTCTTCCTCAGGCATCGTTGGATGGCGAAGGGAGGCGGCTTGGTTTTTTGTGGTTATATTTGGTTCTACATTGGATCAAATGGTATCAAAAATGGTGAAATGGTATAGATTTAACGCCCCTATTAACACTGTTCGGTTATTTAAGAGGAGGGACCTCCGAGTTAACTAACGTCAATCTCCGAAAGGACCTAGCCAAGTGGGAAATTCGTGTAAAATGGCTTTCCCAAGGACACAACGTCGGACCGAGCTGAGGCTCGAATCCCCGATGCCACAACCTCACAATAACCAGACCGGTAGCCTAACCTTTTGTTTTGTTGTTCATCATTGTCAGGTCGTGTGCAAACAGGAGTTCGTTGAGTGCTTCTGGGTCTGGGTTGGCCTCCCTTTTAGGCCACGAAGAGCAGAGGCTAACGACGCCATTAATCAAATGGTGCGCTATACAGTGAATCGGCCGAATTACGTTTAAGTATCGGACATTATGATACGTCTATGGGTGAGACTGAACGACGTTACTCACGTAGTCCGTTAGACTCCATCCGAGAGGCGATGTTGACTGTGTTGCCGTAGAGACAGAAACGAGGCATCTTCTCACCCACAATGCCGGCCACGACAGGACCTGGGAATACGTTATACATATTTATAAAAAACAATCACTAAATGTGGCACATCTGAAAGTCAGTTAAATTAGATTGCACCGGCAAGAACAGAATAGATAATATAGGTACATGTACAGTTTCTGCTTTTGATGGACACATACACAGATGCGTGGGAAGACAGAGGTAATAGATAGATGGATAGACAGAAAGAGGGATGGATGGATGGATGGATGTATGGCATGGATAGACAAACAAACTGCAGCTCCATTTAACATTCGAAAAAGGACTAAAAACCCAACAACAATAAACACACACCTGCTTTACTTTTACTTTTTTCTTCCGCTTGAACCGGTGAGTGTCGCAGTGAGTGGTTAGCGGGTGCTCCGGTGCGGTGTGGTTTGCTTCTTCTTTCCTATCAAACATCTATCGTCTCTATCTCCCCTTCTTCTTTTTTATGTTTGTTACTCTCTTGTAACACCTCTAATCTTCTGGCACTCATATGACCGTATGCAGTTGCGAGTGCCGTAAAACATCTACTAAAACTAAAACTGAGTGCCGCAGGGAGACACAGGCGTCTGTCTGCAGCACGGCGAGTGGCCTGTAGGAGGGACATCTACTGAGCTCTGAGGGTGATTGCCACAGATTTGCCTCAGCGTCGTCTTGGTCTTCCTCTGGCTCTCCAGCCTGATATCTGTGTATGCCCTCAGAGCTGATTGGTTTGAAGGCATCAATGTGAGGTGTCAGAACCACGTCTTGATCCCCTGTTTTTCAATGTGAGGTAAGATTGGTGTTGCTCTTACCACTATGTCTCTTATGACTTCATTTTTTATATTTTCTCGTCTTGTCTTGTTTACGCTCTTCTCAGACATTTCCATTTCACCGTTGACCAGCTTCCTCTCGAAGGTTTTTCCAAGGGACCATGTCAGGCGCTGATATGTGAGCGTTGATAGAAAAATGGCGTTGATGAGCTTCGCCTTGGTGTTCATGGGGATGTTAGGATATTTCAGAAGATGGGAGAGTTAATAACTGACTTCATGAGCTTTCTGGCATCTAGTCTCTATTTCTCGATCTAGTTTGCCGTTTTCTGTGAAAACTCTGCTCACGTATCTGAATTCACTGGTATGGTGTTTTCCATTGGGATCCATCGATGTTGACATCCAGCTTGTCTGGTCTCATGCGAACTGTCATGACCTCGGTCTTCCTAACATTGATCTTCAAGTCACATTTCTCGCAGCTCGCGTTTAGTTGGTTTTTGTGCCCCAGTAGTTGTGTTTTGTTGTTCATCATTGTCAGGTCGTGTGCAAACATGAGTTCGTTGAGTGCTTCTGGGTGTGGGTTGGCCTCCCTTGTAGGCCACGAAGAGCAGAGGGGATAGATTGCAGCCCTGCCTGACTCCGTAACCTACTGGAAACCACCCAGTCTGATGTTCCACTGCTGGTACAGACAGCACTTCTGCAGTTGACATAGATAGCCTTGATGTTGTCTAGTAGTTGTCCCTTGGTGCCGTACTGCTCAAGGATCTTCCATAGCTTGTTTTTGTTTATTCGGTGAAAGCTTTTTCACAGATCCACAGAATAAATACACTAACACACAAACACAAACAAGCAAGCAAACAAACAAACAAGCAAACAAACAAAAACAATATACCAACAGCACGACGTCATCCCAGAATAACTCACCAGAGTTAAGCCCAATCCTGAGCTTGAGACATTGCGTCGTTTTCGCGCCAGTTTCATCCACCCATGGCGCCCTCACATGCACGCTGGCACTGAGTAAATGGAGGGCCATCAGAGCTATCTGACTCGCGTGCTCCGGGATGGGCTCTGGGATACCCGCAGCTACCATGTAGGCGTCACCTATTGTCTCCACCTGGCGGATAAAAGAAATGTTTGTTTTTGTTGAAAATAATTGTATGTGTTGTGTAGATAGATACTTACTTACTATACTTTATCCGTCCTCTTGTACGACCTCTATGGCGTTGAGGGGAGAAAGAGCTCCCGGTCTCTAACAAGTTTGATGGCCTGGCTGGGTGGGATATTGTATGTTCTCGGGGTATCCTTCACACCCTGGATCCAGGTCTATTTGGTCTTCCTCTTGCCTTGTACCCTGATACTTTTCTATAGTAGGCTTTACTGGCAAGCTGATGAGGTGCCATGCGTGTGAGATGTCCAACCACCTGATTGTTAGCCTTCGAACGTTGTGGAGGACAAGTGTTGTTCCCATCATTTCTCTGATTTTGTTGTTGTGTAGAAAGATTATTTTATTTCAAATTGTGTAGATAAAAAAGAGTTTAGCAGAGTAGATGAAAGCCACACGGTAAGGCTATCGGACTCGTAATCGTGAGATTGCGAGTTCGGGGGAGGGGGGGATGGGTTCGAGCCGCAGGCCCGACGTTGTGTCCTTGGGAAAGGCATTTTACAGGAATTTTCCTAAGTTCACCAAGGTGGGAATGGGTACCCATCAATAGACAGCAACGGTTTTTGTACGAATGCTAGAGTTTTAAAGCCTCAAAAAAGCAGCTTGCACTGTGCTTCCCGAAAAGTTGAGATTGTTTCAGAATGTTTTCAGGTCCGCTGGGGTAATAGCGATTGTAAAGCGCACAGAGCTTGCTGTTGAGCGGGAATTTGCGCTATACAAATGCTATCTATCTATTATTATAATTGAAAAAGTGTAGATGTTCTGTAGATATCTGTGTAGATAAAAGAAAGTTTTTTTGCAGGTAGTTGAGGCTTAGATAAAATATTGGGTTTGAGTAGATAATTGAATGGCAAAAAATAGTTGTTGTATAGGTAAATGACTTTGTGTAGATAATTGTAGATGTTGTGTTGATAACTGCGTAGGTAAATGAAAGATTTTGAGAAAAGGAAAAATCAAAGAAATGTTTGAGTTTGCTTGTTTGTTTGAGTAAACAAACACACATCGACACTGTAATGGTCATTAATTAGCAAGTTCTTTACAGTGAGGCGTTTTAATGGAGCTGAGTACAGATGACTTGTGGTCACTGCTTTGGCCAATGACAACAATGGTTGGCAGAGAAGAGATTGCCACATTTTAAACATTACAATGCAAACCTATTGGGTTTTCTCTTTCAGTATGAACAAACTCCAAAAACAAAAGATGAAACAAACAAGACCAGTGCATCCTCCAACAACCCACGCTTGTTTTGAGCACAAGACACATTCTCGTTCCTTGATAGTAAACCGAGGAGCAAACTACTCACCTTGTAGGGAGACTCTCGTGGGTTTGCAGTTAAGTATTCACCTCTCTTTCAAGGTCCCGGGTTCGAATCCGGGTAGCGATGAAAACATTTTCTTCTCTAAAATTATCTACTTTCACCTCCTTTCCAGCTCTCTAGCAATGTTCTGTCGTCTGATTTCGTCTCCATTTTCTGCCCCATCCCCTCCCCTCCTTTGCCCCCTCCATTGGGCTGCTGATGCTTTCTGCAGCCTTTCCACTGCCACTCCTCTTCTCCTAACTACTGTCTTTCAGCCACACCCCTTTTCTTCTGGAAGGACAGATCTACACCCAACCTTCTTGGACAAGGGAAAAAATGATCTCGGAGGTCCCGTGTGAAAGTTGCGCACGTCAAAGATCCCTTGGTGGTCTAAAATCGATAAGAGTAGGCTTTAGCCGCCACCTGGGTAAAATTCAAAATTTCCAACCAACTAAAAAGGTTTAATGTGTTCCGCGCGCTCATATGACCTTATGCAGTTGCAATCGCCGTAAAACACGCCCCCCCCCCTCCCCCGAGAAAAAAGCCCCTCAAAAACCCAAAAACACTCACCTTGTAGACGTTGTAACTGTTGAGTATGACGTCAAACCGAGTGTACAGGTCATTGAGGAAATCCAGAACCTGTAAGGGAAGTAACCCGAAAAAAAGAAAAAAAGATTGGCATTGTAACGGGATCGTTTTTTTTCCTTCATGTTTTTTAAATTCTTTTTCTTATGGTTTCCCTGCAGTTGACTTTTTGAGCAACGCAGACTGTCTTCGTTTATTTATTGCCATTTCCTGAAGTTGATAGGGCTGATACTTATGTTGCTGTTGTTGCTGTTGTTGTTGCTGTTGTTGTTGCTGCTGCTGCTGCTGTTGATGTTGAATGGCGCCTTATTTTAACACACAAACACGCACATACACACAGACATGCACACACACACGCATACTCTCTCTCTCTCTCTCTCACACACACACACACACACACACACACACACACACACACACACACACACACACACACACACACACACCCACACACACACAGATAAAAGAGAGAGAGAGTGAGAGAGCGAGAGAGAGAGAGAGAGAGAGAGAGAGAGAGAGAGAGAGAGAGAGAGAGAGAGAGAGAGAGAGAGAGAGAGAGAGAGAGAACGGTTACCTCCTGAGGCGAGCACTGGCCGCAAATGCTGGTGAAGCCCACTATATCGCTGAAGAAAATGGTGACGTCAGAGAACGACTCCGCCTCCACACGGCCTCCAGAGACAAGCGAGCCCACGAATTTTCTGTAGGAAATAGGTTAATAAAACAGTACTGATGGGCGCAGAATCTATCCAGAGACGTCACCGACGGAGATAGACCAATCAAAATGCTTTGTGCCTTTAGACAAAGTAAAATAATCCGGGGGTTTATCCCATAATATGTTATTTTGCAGTTAAGTTTGGATTTTTTCTTGAAAACAATTGATTTGCGACAGTTTTAGTGGCTATAATGTGTGATCTGCAGCAAATAATACGTAGTTTGACCTCCCAAGGCAGTGCATCTGTGTGCGGGAGTACGTCTCCGAATAGTAAGGAATGTAGTGGATATCTTTTTTGCCAGTGTCAAATTGTATTAAACACAGAGTAACTTTGTTCTATGCAATAATTTTTTTAGCAGCTGGAAACAGTCTTTTAAAAATTAAAAATACTGAGGTCAATTTTTGGTTCAGTTGATATACTTTCAGCAAAGGATGTAAATTTGTGAGGCAGCGTTGTGGAATCAGGCTCTCGTCAATTTTTGGGCATGTGGGGGTATTGGTATCATCTTAAAGCGTATTCACTTGTCTTTATTTAGATTTAGATGAAAAAAATATCAATTTATCTTGATTACAAGTCGAGATATTTGTGTTGTTTTAATTTTTTGGTAGACAAACGGCATTGTATATTGGAGGTGGGGGTCTCCTGTTTTCAGAGGTAAAAGTAGAGAGAAAATGGCTGTCAAAGATTATTTATCTCCTTAGCTTAAAAGTCCGTGGTAACTGAAAATTTACATTTTTGTGTGCCTTTAATCGACATTTTTAAGAAACATTTCTACAGAAATGTGTTCTTTAAAGGGCAAGAAAGGTGTTGAACCAAAATACTAAAATTTGATAAAAATTCACAAACCTGCGGAAAAATGCAAGTTTCTTCACTTTGATTATTTTGACGAGAGCCTGATTCCACCACGCTGCCTCACTAATTTATATTTTTTGTCAGTGCCAAGCTGTAGTATACAATAATTAACTTCATTCTGTTGCATAAATTTCTTCATATTACCTGGAAATAATCCTTTTAAGTTCAAATCACTATAGTCAGTTTTTGGGTCAGTCGTTACACTTTCAGTAAAGAATGTAATGTATGTAATAAATTATTTTTGTCAGTGCCAAGTTGTAGTAAACAAAAATAAGCTTCATTCTAGAGCATTACTCTCTTTATATTATCGAAAAACTGTCCTTTTAAGTTCAAATGACTAAGTTTAATATCTTAGGTCCGTTGTTACACTTTCTGTAAGGGTAGTAATGTATATTTTTTTCTCAGTGCCAAGCTGTAGTAAACAGTAATTAGCTTCATTCTAGAGCTTAACTTTCTTCATATAACATGGAAACAGTTCTTTAACGTCCAAATCACTAAAACCAACTTTTGGGTCTGTCGTTACACTTTTTTAAAGGTATGTAGTGTATATTTTTTGTCACTGTCAAATTGTAGTTAATACAAAGTAACTTTGTTCTATAGAATAATTTTAGTTGTAGCAGCTGGATATAGTTAAAAAAAAAAAAATCCAAATTACTCAGGTCAATTTTTTTGTCGGTTGATACACTTTGAGCCTAGGATGTATTATATATTTTTTAGTCAGTGCCAAGCTGTAGTGAACAACAAGTAACTTCATTCTAGAGCATAACTTTCTTCATATTACCTGGAAACAGTTATACGATGTCCAAATCACTATGTGCAATTTTTGCGTCGGGCGTTACACTTTCTGTAAGGGATGTATTGTACATATATCTTTTTGCCAGTGTCAAATTGTAGTAAACAACAAATAACTTCATTCTACAGCTTAACCTTCTTCATATTACCTGGAAACAATCCTTTTAAATCCAAATAACTTAAGTCATTTTTGGGGTATGTTTTTACACTTTCAGCAAAGGATGTAACGTATAAATTTTAATGTTTGTCAGTGTCAAGCTGTAGTAAACAATAATTAGCTTCATTCTAGAACTTAACTTTCTTCATATTACATGGAAACAGTCCTTTTAAATAACCCCCCCCCAAAAAACAAAAAAAACAAAACAACAACAAATAATTTGTTCTAGAGCTTTCTTTTCGTCTTAGCAGCAAGAACCAGTCTTTGTAACATTCAAATCACTTAGGTCAATTTTTAAGTAGGCCGTTTCACTTTCAGTAATGGATAAAATGTAACAGTTTTCGTCAGTGTCAAGCTGTTATAAACAACAGATGACTAAATTCTACTGTGGACATGTCTTGTTAGTAGCTGGAAACAGTCTTTTTAAATCCAAATCACTTAGGTATATCTGTGTCGGTTGTTACACTTTCAGCAAGATATGTAATGTATTTTTTTCCTCTGTGGCAAGCTGTAGTAAACAACAAATAACTTTATTCTAGAATCTAACTTTCATTATAGTAGCTGGAAACAGTTCTCTTGTTCAATTTTTGAGTCGGTCGTTACACTTTCAATAATGGATGTAATCTGTATTTTTTCATCAGTGACAAGGTATAGTAAACAATAAACAACTTTATTTTATGTCTCAATTTTTGTCTTCTCAGTTGTAAGCAGTCTTTTCAAATTCAAATCTCGTTGGTCAATTGTTGGGTCGGTCGTTACACTTTTTGTAATGGATAAAATGTACAGCTTTTTGCCAATGTCATGTTGCGGTAAACAACACATTACTTTATTCGAGAACTTATCTCTCACATTTGCAGTCTTTGTAAAATCCAAACCATTTAGGTCAATTTTTGGGTCGGTCCTTACACTTTCAGTAATGAATTTTATGTATATTTTTTAGTCAGTGCCAAGCTGGGGTAAACAACAAAATACTTTATTCTACAGTTAAGCTTTCTTTGTCGTATCTGGAAACAGTCTTTATATGGTCAATTTTTGGGTTGGTCGTTACACTTTCAGTAATGGATGTAACGTATATTTATTCGTCATTGCCAAGCTGCAGTAAACAACAAATAACCTTGTTCTAGAATAATCTAGAACTTACTTATTGCCTTAACAGTAGGACAGTCTTTTTAAAAATCAAAATCACAAGGTCAAGGGGACAAGAAATGACTTTATTCTCGAGTTTAACTTTGTTTATGGAAGCTGGAAACAGTCTGTTTAAATCTAAATCACAAGGTCAATTTTAGAGTAGGTTGTTACACTTTCAGTAATGGATGTGATGTATATTCTGTGTCAGTGCCAAGCTGTGGTAAACAACACATAACTTTGTTCCAGATCTTTATTTTGGTCTCAGAAGTTGTAAAACATTCTTTTTTTTCATCCAAATAACTTATATGTCTATTTTTGGGTAGATTGTTACACTTTCGGTAATGGATGCAATCTGTAATTTTTCGTCAGTGCCAAGGTTTAGTTAACAACAAATAACTCTGTTTAAGATCTCAGTTTCTGACTCCTCTTCTGAGAGCAGTCTTTTAAAATCCAACTGACTTTGGTCAATTTTTGGGTAATTCTTTACACTTTCAGTAATAGGTGTAATGTTATATATCTTTTTCTTTATTCTAGAGGTCAACTTTCTTCTTCATATTCTAGAGCTCGTGGGAGCGGGGTGGGGGCTCATATTTTTCAGGTAAATGGAAGGGGGGGGGGGGCAATCTGGCCATGTCAATGAGGGTAAGAAGCCCTCCCCCCCTCCCTTTTCCCCAATGTCTGACACGTGTGACGTCGATGGTGCGAGCTCTAGTATTATTTATAACCTCTTTAGAAAAGACCCCCCCCCCCCCCAACTTACTGCGGAATGACTTCACAGAGGACCCGAAAGTACTTGGCCTTCTCCTCCTCTAGACAGCGCGTCCTCTCGTTGACAGTTTCCTCCAGCTGCTCGCTGTACCGGCTCATGATCTGCTCTATCTTGTCGGACAGGGATCTGTGTGCATTTAATAATAATGATAATAATAATAATAATAATAATAATAATAATGATAATAATAATAATAATAATAATAATAATAATAATAATAATAATAATAATAATGATATAATAATAATAATAATAATAATAATAATAATAATAATAATAATCACAATAATAATCACAACAACAATAATAATAATATATAATAATAATAAAAACATTAACAATAATAATATCAATACTTAAAAGAAAATAATGCTAAGAATAATAATAAGAAGAATAAGAACAAGAAGAGATAGCATTTGTATAGTACAAATCCCCGCTCATCAGCAAGCTCTATGCGCTTCACAATCTATACTACACATAGCGTCGATTAAAACCAGACACATTTCAATTGCGTGTTTCATGTAAAGTTGAAAACCCATTGAGCTGAAATTTTCCACACGTGATTGTGAACACAATTGATGCTCCTGATCAGCCTGCATTTATGATCAGGTGCCCAGTTAATAAAGCTCAGGTCTTATTTTGTTAAAAACCATGTTTTGTCATTTTCTCGAACGTTTTTGGTTTTTTAACGTTTTATTCTTTTATCTGTAGCCAAGAATAAAACGTTAAAAGTTTCATTTCAAAACATCTAAATCTAAAGATACAGCATGCCGCGTTTAACTAACGAAGAGCGCAATTAGGCAGTTGGTATGCTGAGGGCCAATACGCCAGTAGCAAATGTTGCAAGGACCTTCAATGTGACAAGAGACACGATATATCGACTAATGAATCGTTTGCAGACGTCTGGATCCGTGCAGGATGGTCCCCGGACGGGTCGTCCTAGAGCTACAACACCAGCCCATGACCGGTACATTCGGGTCTTGCACCTACGAGATCGCTTCCGGCCTGCTACCAAGACAGCCAGGGAGTGGAAGGGACGGAGAACCATAAGTGCGCCGACGCCTTAGACCTCAGCCGGTCACCTCAGATCAGCTACGTACAGCACTTACAAACATATGGAACAACATTCCACAGCATCTCATCAAAGACTTGTGTGCGAAGCATGCGGCAGAGGTGCACAGAAGTAGCCAATGCCCACGGCGGCTATACGCAGTATTAACTGTGACTTTTCATTTTAGCGCCTACAATTAAAAGATCAAATTTCAGGAAATAAAGTTCATTTGTTAAAATTGTTTTTTTGTGTAATTGATTTGTAAAATGTTCAAACTTTCCTTATAGAGAGATTTAAAAAAAATAAAATCAGTCTTTCAATACAAAAAAACACTAAAAAGGGGGTGTATGGTTTTTTTTAACGCCAAGTATATTACCCCAGCAGACCCGAGAGCATTCTGAAACAGCCTCTACTTCCTGGGAAGCATACAGTGCAAACAGCCATCTATAGGCGCTAAAACACTAGCATAGCCTCACGACTACGAGTCCGGTAGTTTTTTAAAGTTTTAGTAAGAGTTTTACGGCACTTGCGACTCAACAAGGTCATTATAAGTGCCCGAACATTAGAGGTGTTACAAGAGAGTGACAAACACAAAAAAGAAGAAGGGGAGAGAAGGAAGATAGATGTTTGATAGGAAAAAAAGAAGTAAACCACACCAGAGCACCCGTTAACCGCCCACATACCATAGTTCACAGAAAACCCAACATAGTTTATAGACAAATATACCATAATTTGTCTACCTATGATATACCACATTTGGTCTACAGAGAACACAATATACAATGCCGTTTGTCTACCAAAAAATAAAAACAACAACACCCCCTCTCCCTTACCCCCCCCCCCCCCCCAAACAAACAAACAAACAACAAAATAACAAACAAAAACCAACAACACCGAACAAACCCCCAAAACACGATTCTATGGTAATGGTATAGATTGTAAAGCGCAAAGAGTTTGATCTTTGGCAGCACTTTGCACTATACACAGGGTATTAATTAATTATCATTATACTGTGTTTCTGGGTTCGTTGATATATTTATTTTGTTGTAACGGCTGTTTATCCACATTGTCCAAAAACATGGCTTACCTGCCAGAAGTGATTCCTCGCAGTTTCTTCAGTATGACGTCAGCAGTCGGACGTGCTTCGGGTGTCTCCGCCCAGCACAGCTGCATGAGCTCCACCATCTTAGACTCGGTCTCTTCTTCACTTTTCATCTCGTCTTTCTGACTTCCGGCCACGCCCATCATTTGACTTCCGTTCTGGCTCGGCTCACGAGTACCTCCTCCATCAATCCATCTCCGGAAACTTCCTTCTCCCGACTTCCTGCGACCGAAAGAAATCACGTCCCTGCTCGCTTTCCGTGTTGTAAAGAGTGCGAGATTCTTCAGCCTGTGCGGAATTTCTGGGCGAAGGACTTTGGAATGATTCTCCGAACACATCGTTTCGTTGGGCTGGTGGTGGTCGTGTTTGCAATGCTGGTCGCCGCTTTGTGTTCTCAGAGGCGGCGTACAAGAACCGCAGTGGTGGAACCTGAGACTGCTGCGAGCGTGAAGGTGGCTCAAAGGGTGAGAGCCGTGTTTGTTATCGCTGTCATAAAGCTGTTGGTGCTGTTGCTGCTGTTGTGGGCTTGGGCTGATGGACGCCGTGTGGCAGCCGAAGGATCGTCTGTTTTTGTACACGGCGCGATCAGGCACGGCGGATAGAGCAGACCCCGCGACAGGAGCGGCGGCACTGGAAGACCGAGGGCGGGGAGAGGATGGTCCCGTGTTGCAAGGACGGAACGTCACGGCTGGGCTGCCTGCTGGGTGTGGACACGATTGGATGGAGATGAGATGAGATGAGATGAGATGAGATGAGATGAGATGAGACGAGACGAGATGAGATGAGATGAGATGAGATTAGACGAGACGAGACGATGACTTGGTAGGAAATCAAAAGAAACGAATATATTATACGATTGTATGAAGAAAAGATGAGATGAGATGAGACGAGATGAGACGAGACGAGACGATGAGTAGGTAGGAAATCAAAAGAAACGAATATATATCAAATAAATTCTATGAGAAGAGACTAGAAGGGATGAAATGAGACTGTAACTTGGAAGGAAATTAAAAGCGACACATCAATACGATATCGTACACAATGATATGAAATAGAATGAAAGAAAATGACAATTTTGTGATAACCCAGTAACTTGGGTGGAAATTCAAAGGGACGCTTATTTTTAAAAAGTGTTTTACGGCGGCGTTCGCAACTGCATAGGGTCATATGAGCGCCGGGACACATTTAATATTTTCAGTTGGGAGGACATTTAGTATTTTGCCTGGATGGCGACCAAAGCCTACTCTTATCGATTTTCGAAGATCCAAAAATCTTTGACGCTTAACTTTCGCAATTTGCACACGAGACTTCCTTGTTTTTTCGCCCTTGTCCGAGAAGAATAGGTGTAGATCTTTCTTGTAGATCAGAGGTGTGGCTGAAAGACATCTGCAGTAAGAAGGAGCCAGGGAGTAGCGGTAGAAAGGCTGCAGAAAGAGTCAGGAGCCCAGAGGAGTGGGCAAAGGAGGTGAGTGCGGGCGCAGAAAGTGGAGGCGGAAGCAGAGGACAAAACATTCCACGAGAGCAGGAAAGGAGGTAAAAGGAGACAATTTTAGAGAAGAAAAATCTCCGTCGCGATTGGAAATTGAACAAGGGATCTTTTGAAAGAGAGGCAAATACCTTAACCTCTAAGGCCATGAGAACACCCATGTTTTTGTTTAATACGCTACACAATAACTTTACATGAAAAGAGATGGGATGAGATGATAAATAATGGTATGAAATGAGATGAGATGAGATTGGACGATGATGCACAATGACACAAACATTAATAAATAAATGAGGTAAGATGTGATATGAGAAGATGGAATGATATTTGATTTGTAAAACAATATAGTAGTATTTTTGCTAGGATCAGATATTAGCAGAAAGAGTCCTACCAGACAGCCAATACAGTTTCAGATCAAATCGCCGAACAACGGACATGCCCTTTTCTTTCTGCATATACGAAAAGAGCCAAACATACAGTAGTATTTTAAATTGAAAGATCACATAATCACACGATAAGATACAAAGGAGAAGATATTATGAAATGCTAAAAGCAGAACAGCTGAAATGGGTTGAGAGGTGCTGTTGATCGGGGCTATTACAGTCAGGCAGAAACTAACATAGCAATTATTTAATAAGATGAAATGAGATGACATCTTTCGAAAATAAAACGGCACAACAGATTTAAAGCAAAATTAAAGCAAGCAAAAAAATATTAATGGAGAAATAAACAGACACTGAGGAAAACTAAATTATTACTTGTACTAGAAAGAGTAGAAAATTGGGAACATTACTGCTACAATATTATGACCTTCTTCCCATGCAGGAATGCTTTTCAGTCCACCTTGCAAACTGTCGTGTCCGGGTGAGGAGCAAAGCTCAGTCGTCATCTGGTCGCCACGGCGAGGGTTCGCTTCTTGCCCGGATATTATTTGTACGTAGTTACTGAAGGGTTCTCCAGTTGTCTTTCCACCTCGTCCGGAGTCGTTCTTGCTTTCTGACGTCACATGATCTGCGATTGATACGTTAATTTCAGGCATGACAAGTCCTGTTGGGCCAATAGACGTTCTGTGTCGGGGAGTGCAATGAGCACTTGTCTCACCCCTGGCGTGGTCAGAACGTGAGCGGTGCAGCTGAGGCATAGATTTCCGACCGGATCCTCTCTCGATTTCATCTGAAAGCGTTTCTGGGTTGCCCGTATTTTGATCAAGTTGCTGTTGTGACTGTATTAGTTGCTGTTGGTCTAATTGTTGATGAAGATAAAGTGGTTGCTGTTGTTGTTCATGATGTTGAAACGGTTGTTCTTGCTGTTGTTGTTGTTGTTTCAGTTGATGGTGATGCTGCAATTGCTTCTGCAATCCATTCAAGGTAGGCACGAAGTGTTGACCTTTCGCAGAGTTATCAATTGCTATCGTGCTTGGGTTCACTTGAGAATTCCGTTGGTTTAACCTCTGACATTTTTGAGTTGATTTATTAGTATCAGAGTTCTTGTTTTCTCTGTGGTAAGTAGCTCCTGATATTGTAATGCTGGGGGTCTCTGAAGATTCTTTTAGAAACTCCGAAGTCGTAACGGCCGGCGAGGCAGGAGGAAGACCATGGCTGAAAACCACAAAAAGCACACAGATATGTTTGACTTTTGACGAGTGCAACGGGTTACAGGTGAAATAAGAAAATGATCAGTACACATAGACCTACTCGCTGTTATACATAATAATTGTTCTCTTATAAATCCATTTTCATGTTAAAATATCGTTGTACCTCTTCACTCACATTTTGCAGTCTTTGGTGTAGGAATTTTAAGTTCTTATCGACTTAAAATTTACAGTATTTAGGAATGTAAGCCTTGATCCTTCCCCCCAGAAACGCTCTAATACGAATAAGATCATTAACCTGGTACCCGAGAAAGTGAGACGGAACACACTAATGATAATAAACAATTCTTTAAAATGAAATTGCCATAATCATTTTACATCTACACACATTTGATTACCCAAGCCTTACGGTTCAGATAATAATTTAGTAGTTTCTATTGTTGTTCTTGTCATCGTCGTCGTCGTCGTCGTCGTCGTCGTCGTCGTCGTCGTCGTTGTTGTTGTTGTTGTTGTTGTTGTTGTTGTTGTTGTTGTTGTTGTTGTTGTTGTGGTTGTTTTGGTTGTTGTTGTTGTTGTTGTTGTTGTTGTTGTTGTTGTTGTTGTTTGTGTTGTAATTTTTTTTTGGGAGGGGGGGGGGGGTAGTTTGGCTCTGACTGCCGTCTACCGTGACCATATTGTTAGTGCTCCGGGGTCTGCAGCGAAGCGATTGGGCGCTTCGTCATCGCACGCAGAAGACCCAAGTTCGATTCCTGATTCTCGTGTAGGGACAGGATAAACTTAATAGCGTTCATCTATCTTTTTGCTGGGACGTTGTGGGCCTCTCATCCCGGGTTGACTTTAACGGGGGGAAGGATCAAGGCTTACATTCCTAAATACTGTAAATTTTAAGTCGATAAGAACTTAAAATTCCTACACCAAAGAGATTATGTTGAAGTTATCAAAACAGAAAGATAGAAATATCAATTTGAAAGAATAAAAGCTTCTCCTCTTCACGTGGAAAGACAGTTCGCATACTCTGCTAGCAACAAAAACATCACACATTACAGATGAAATCTCCTTTTCTAATTAATTGTGTATTTGGTGCTTTATCATGGAAATGTTTCTTTTTCAGCATTTACTGAAGGGATTAGAAATATTTCATTAAAAAAAAATAGCTTAGCAAGAATACAGGCTGAAAGAACTTAATTTGATTCTTACAATTCCATGATCGAATGCTAGGCAGCAATCTTAACTCTGAATCACAAAATTTGAATGCTTTTTGTATAACTCCTTCATATACCATTTTGAAAAGTGACGCAATAATGACGGGTCGTACCCAAGGAGCTTAGAACTGATGGAGCCTCCTCTCTCTCTTCGCGGCGCCGCGAGCAGTACGCCGCGAGCAGTACGCCGCGTTGGGGATCAAATATGGCCACCGAGTGTGGGCTAAATCACGAACTGTGGCGTTTCTTTTTATAGAATTTTATCGGGCTGGGCCACGTTGTGGGGGTGGGCGGGGTGGGGGAATGCACGCAAGGAAGAGGGGATGGGGCTGGGATGAAAGAGGAGGGGCGGCCTTGGGAAGGGACGGAGGAGAATGGGAAAAATTAAATAAGAGAGAGAGAGAGAGAGAGAGAGAGAGAGAGAGAGAGAGAGAGAGAGAGAGAGAGTGAGACAGACAGACAGACAGACAGACAGACAGACAGACAGACAGACAGACAGACAGACAGACAGACAGACAGACAGACAGACAGACAGACAGAGAGAGGGAGGGAGAGGGAGAGAGAGAGAGACTCTTGTGTAGTAAAATTTGTTGTTGCTTTGTTTGGTTTATTTTTTAACAGCAGAATCTTAAGTGAACCGGAATTATTGATTGTGGGATCTTAGGTGAAGACTACAACAATAAAATTAAACCGAGTATAGTTCTATCTAACAAGACTCAAACTCTTATCCACCCCACCCTACCTTCTCCCCTCATCTGATATGGTTTGGTGTTTCTTTAACATAGAAAATATTCATCATTATTGTTGTTGAATATTGATTTCATGTTCTAATGGAGCCTCTAGATATCAACGTTTAGACTACAGTAGCATCAAATTTGCACACACAAAGGAAAGCAATATCTTTAATTAAAATGTATAATATGTATATACATACACACACATAATAATTATAATATATTTACTCATAATAATTATATATATTTATGAATAAGAATACTTTTAAGAAATTGAGTATCCCAGTCTTTCTGCTGGGGTCTTGTATCCCTTTCAGCCTGGGTTGGCCTTGGCATGTAGCGCCGGGTCCAGCCTCTTATGAATTAATGATTTAAATTGTGTTGCTGGGGGCATAGAAACACTTTCATTCAAATTTTTTAAAAGGGAAACAACTTAACTTTGAAAAATTCGGTCCACTGCAGCATCATATCGGTTCTTACACTTAAATACAACACAGGTGCAAGGCATTTTTACTAATTAACTTGCCTAATCTGAAGGACCTCGGAATAAAACCTTCTTTCTTATCTAGATTTCAGTGCCTTAATCGGGCAATCGCGCAGGGCAGGTAGACCACGGTTCCGCCGCGGCGCTTTTCCCTTTCGTCAACCCGCAGCCACCTCCCGAATCGTCAGCCACCCCCAACCTTTGACACGGGTCAAACTTCCATCTATTTATAGGTAGTTAAATCTACCGGAACATGTGTTAGGCAAAGTGATGTGCAATGATAGTCGCAATAGAGAGATTGTTTTGGTCTCTCTTTACTCATCTGCACCACACGAATTTAATTGATGTTTTCCCTGGACTCTGCTTTTACTAAAGTCTCGAATCTAGATCTAGTTGTAATCTAATTGCAGGTTGCAGATATAATAAATTGCCGACAGAGAGAGAGAGAGAGAGAGAGAGAGAGAGAGAGAGAGAGAGAGAGAGAGAGAGAGAGAGAGAGAGAGAGAGAGAGGGGGGGGGGGAGAGGGAGAGAGAGAGAAGGGGGAGGAGTAGATCTTGCGAGAACTTTCGGGCAAAACAAAATGGCGACCCGCGTAGTTCGGTCGATTCGAAAAGTGAAAGAGCCATAGCATCTTTGTAGACGATCAAATTAGCTTACGTTTGTGCTATAACGTCATTTTTTTCTTTGCTTTTGTCAATTTGATCATCCACACCGATAGAAAGCATTTCAAAATTAGGAAAAACAGGTCTTGTTTCACACTGGGTGAGAATAGCTAACGCTGGCAAGTCTCACCCGGGGTGAGAGGTCAATCGTAGGGTTTTTATTCTCACCCCGGGTGAGGATAGCCACTTCCTTACTTTAATGATTAGGTGATTAAACTTGATCTCTTATTGACAATATAAAAGTCCATTTAAGCTTCATTTCGTTAGAAAACAATGTGTTAGGTTTGCTAACTTCATAGACTTTGTGTTAAACAACACTTTTAACAAAACGAATGCTTACAAGCCTAGGCTTGGCCTTTGTAATCTCGAAGGTTTAGAAGTAGAAGTAGAAGAGTCTACTGCTAGAGTCTAGTCCAATTTATTTAATCTCTTGAATGTACTGGATAACAACAGAAATCTGCAACCTGCCACTAGATTACAACTCTAGATCTAGATCTAGATTCGAGATTTTAGTAAAGGCAGAGTCCAGGGAAAACTTCAAGAAATTCTCGTGGTGATGAGTAAAGAGAGACCAAAACAATCTCAATAAATAATATATCGCGACAATCACGGCACATCACTTCACCTATACATGTTCCGGTAACTACCTATGAATAGATGGAAGTTTGACCCGTGTCAAAGGTTGGGGGTGGCTGACGATTCGGGAGGTGGCTGCGGGTTGACGAAAGGGAAAAGCGCATCGCCTACGCCCATAAACGTTCACGAGTGTAAAGGAGAACGACGAACCGTACCATTCGTCGTTTTCGCTTACATCGCAAGGCTGCGGGTTCGCAATGTAAGGGAGAACGACGAATGTCGAATAACTTTGATACTTTTTAACCTAAACCATTCAAACTTTAGAAACTGTTTTATGAGCACCTCAATCAGATATCTGGTGAATTACAGCTTAAAAGATAGAAAAATAGAAGAGTTATAAAGTGAAAACTGTTTTTGCCTCTCCTGAAAAATTTGCCTCGCTACCTGCGCAGGGCCATTCGTCGTTTTCCCTTACGACGGCAGTATAGGTTTCCAGCATACTAAAAATATGCCTGCCTTAGCCTAAAAACACGCGTTGATCTAGATATCAGCTTACAACATAAGCAGTTTAATTTAAGATAGCCTAAAAAAGGTTAATACATTTTTACTTATTTTACTAATTAGTTACATAGCCCTGCATGGGGTCTGTGGGTAGGGAAGAGTTGGAGAGGAAAGAAAGAGAGCGTGCAATAGCATATAGATCTATGTATACCTATAGGCAATGGTGAGAAAAGGCAACAGACTGTAGAAATAGAAAACAGATTTCGTTTTGTGTAGCCTAGGCTAGGCATATATGGATAAAAACAGGAATACAAAGCGACAGATCGAACTCACCAGAGGCGCTTCACCATATATATATATTATATATATATATGTATACATAAACATGTATAATGCATCTTTCATGGATTAATAGCACTTTACTGAAACTGGCTCTTACAATTAAGTGGGTGAATGTGACAGTCTTTCTTAGACTGCTTTGCCGTATGCATTGTCTCTTGCTGATTCTTTTGTATATTATGTCCATACTTCTCTGTCAGGCACATACATTTGGGACATTACAAAATTCAAAGGTGGTCCTGACAGGGTCAAGCTAGCACTTCCTTACTTTATTAAGTAAGCTTTGTAATTTCTTTGTCTCTTTAATGTTGTTACATGTATTCCGTAGTATTACAGCAGGACATTGTCTTCTTAGATGTCAAAGTGTTTTTTTCCACTTTTAATTTCTTCTTCAAAACTCTCACATCACATTGCAGACACTAGATCTTTTGTTATGGACAGGACCTGTATCCTTTGGAACTGGCCTGGAGGGAACAATAATAATTTTTTTGGAGGGTTTGGAACAGTAAACAGCATGGCCACAGCATTCTGCACTAGAATTGTTCAAGATGCAAATTTCCAAAGGCAGTACGTACAGTTCAAATTGCTCAGCGCACAATGCATTCCCATGGTACACGTATAGGTGACTATGCTATCTTAAGAACCAAAGTCAGCCTTCCGATAATTCATAACCCATTTTTTTAAACTTCAGAAATAAATTATAATTTTTTGGTAGGAGTACGAAAAACTTAGATTGTAACACAGTTTTACATTAAGCCTATACAAAAGACCGGTGCTCACAATAAATAATACACTGTGGTGGCCCATATTATCACGTGTGCAGTCAGATTCTAAATATTGCAAAATTCATAGATCTATACATAGAATATAGGTCTACTCATTTAGTTTCATTTCATAAAAGAGAAATATATAAGTGCTTGATTGATTAGATCTAAGAGTTTTTAGTGAGTACATCTACTGGAGATTTTAAAACTAAATTTTTTTGGGGATAGAGTTAAATGACATTCATCCCACATTTAGTTTTCATACAATAAAGTTAAATCTTACCTGGCATATTTGGATTGGTTTAATTTTGATGAGAAACTTGAATAACAAAAATAATAAAATACTAAATATGTTTCACTACTCTATCTAGTCATTTCTGCAGGGGAGGAGTCGAAGCGCCACAGAGTCTACTGATGCATTCTCAGGTCTACAGTGTGAGTGAGCGCGTGTGTGTGTGTGTGTGTGCGTGTGTGTGTGTGTGTGTGTGTGTGTGTGTGTGTGTGTGTGCGTGTGCGTGTGTGTGTGTGTGTGTGTATGTGTGTGTGTGTGTGTGTGTGTGTGTGTGTGTGTGTGTGTGTGTGTGTGTGTTGGAGGGTCCCCCCAAAAAAAAATCAGTATGAAGGCGATGATAATGTAATTTTTAACTTTTTAAAAATGGAACTTATCAGTGAATTTTCAATGCCCACACACTCTCAAACTGATGAATAATTAAAGGGGAAATCAATGCTGGGTGGTCCCCAAAAACTTCTTTCAGATCACTTGAAACACTTTTTTTGTGTGTTTTCTTTTCTTTTTTTTTTTAGGGGGGGGGGGGGGGGGGGGGGGGGGGGGCTGCGACAGCATAGGTCTCATATGAACAGGCGGGGCACATTAAACTTTTTCAGTTTGGTAAGAATTTTTAATTTTGCCCAGGTGGGGGCCACAGCTTAGCCTACTCTTTTGATTTTAAGAACACCAAGGGGTCCTTAACTTGCGCAACTTACGGGACCTCCGAGATTTTTCGCCCTTATCCGAGAAGGCTATATATATAGGTGTTAGATCTTACTTACTTACCATAAGATCAGGTGACTGAAAGACAGCAATCAGATAGAAGGGGCCAATGAGTGGCAGTAGTACAAATGTAGTAGTAGTAAAGGCTGCAGAAAGAGCCAGGAGCCCCAGATGCGCCAGAGAAGGAGTCAAAAGGGGTGTGTGTGTGTGTGGGGGGGGGGATGGGGGGGGAGGCAGAAAGTGAGGAGGAAAAACAGACGACAGAACTTAGAGCTGGGCGGTGAAAAGAGAAAACTTTAGAGAAGAAAAATGTCTGTCCCAGTCATGTTTAAAACCTACTGAATGAGAGGCAAACACTGTAACCCAGGCTATAAACTCTATATAGACCACGATCAGAGCCCCCAGAAAAACGTGTTTTATTCGCTAGCTATAGTAAGGTTTAACAATGTTTCGTCCTCCTGCCCATGCACTGGCATGACGTGACGAACTAGGGCTGATCAACTGCACTGTCGCCTGTGCTGTGAAGAAGTAGAGGAAGGAGTGTAGTGGAGGCAAACATTATACATGTAATAGGTCTATGCTATGATAATAAGGCCCAAGGATAGATCTAGATCTGGTCCTAGTAGACCCACTGCATTAATTAGGCCCTTACTTCTAGACCTAGACTCTAGATCTAGTATACTAATTGACCTGGACACTGATACTAGATCTACAATCTATTATCAAATTTAAATCTAGAGATCTAGATATCTATATCTATATCTAGAATCTAGATATCTATATCTCTAGGATTCTAGGTCTACAGTCTAGGTATTCTAGAGATCTAGATTTAGATTCTAGATCTAAATCTATATCTAGATCTAGATCTAGATCTAGACTCTAGATCTAGTTAGGCCTACACAAGAGAAAAACGATATTATGTAAGGTTAATGAAAAAGTACATGTGTAAATTCTTACATTTCAGGGTCCTTTGGAAAGCTAAATAATGCTAGGTCTGGTATCTATGCGATCTTGAATTGGCACGGACGCAGACTGCCGCAAAACACCACTTACACTTGCAGGTGACTTGCGATTGCCGACAGCCGCCATTAGCTTTGTTTACCGCGCCTCGTTTCACAATCAGCTGGTGACCTGGATACGCGAAAATAGGCCTCGTTTCCGCTCTCTATAATTAAATACTCTCTGGTGGTACACAGAGTGGTCGAATAGCTTTTGGAAAAAATTGCCCAGGAGGAACGAAAAAGAAGAAGATTCTATATTTTGGTATTTTAGCATGCCCAACTCCTTTAACATCCTAACATCCCCATTGAGACCAAAGCCAAGCTCATTAACTCTATCTTCATCCCTATGTTGACCTACCAATGCCAGGCATGGACTTTCGCCAAGAGTCTGGAAGGTAAGATAACCACCTGCGAGACGAGATGTCTAAGGAGAACCGTCAAGAAAACCAGACGGGACATGATCAGAAAAAAAACTGGATCAGAAAAATCATGGAAACAACACCAGCTGTCCTCCGCTACATTCAGATCAGAGGCAAACAAGCAGGTGGTTTTGGGCATCTAACACGTATGGCACCTCACCAGCCTGCCAGAAAGTAAAGTAAAGGTATTTTAGGAAAGGGAGCTAATTTTTTCCCGCTTTGCTGGTGAGTGCACTACAAAATAATGGTAAAAGCAAAGATGCTGCAGTAAACAGAACGGGGGAAAGAATAAGAAACCAACCCCCCCCCCCACAAAAAACAACCACCACCCTCCCCATTCCCCGAAAAAAAAAACACACACACAAAAAAACAACAACCTTGGGATAGCCATAACCTTTGCTGATGAGTAAAAAAACACGAAAAATCTTCTACCAACTCCGAAAAGACAAGTGTACCTCCTCGAATTGACCTCGCAATTTCCCTTGTCTCGATTGTGCTTGGGGCTATCGAATTTCGGCTTTAGCCAGAGCGAAATAAATGCTTCTGCACTGTCTGACCCGATCTACCCTTATCGCTTATTATCCTCCATCTTCATCAATCCATCTCACTTACCCCACCTAAGATATCTTTGTTCTCTCGGGGTTGTTTTTTTT
>NW_004798002.1:281871-288199 GCF_000002075.1 Aplysia californica | reverse complement strand
TCTCCGGTTCTCCAAACTCTATTTTGTTATCCTTATCACCGTGCATTATCTTTCTCTTTTTTGTTAACCCTAGATTTCCGACAATCTACTTTTGTCTGCTGGTTTATTCCAGCTTTCATCCCCATCCTTTCTCCCTCCCATCCCCGCCCTCAATTCTCTCTTACAGTCTCTCTTTATCTCTTCCTTCTCAGTCAAGAGCTACTCTTCCAGCCTACTTCTCTTTTGCTATTTTTCTTCTTCCTTCCTTTTTCCTGTCTTCCTCCCTCCCTCCTCCCTTCCTTCCTTTGACCAGTGTATCTTGGTTGATATAATTTTAACTGCCTTTGTCTTGACAGTACACATTTCCAAATGCCCGCATCGATGCAGAAATAGCTTTTCTGATGAATAAAGCGAGTGCGTCCTCTGGAAGACGTATAGCAAGGGTTTGGAACTGCAGTGGCTTTAACGCTGAGACACAAATGAAAGTCTACAATATTGCGGTCCTCCAAACCCCTTTGTATGGTAGCGAGACCTGGACGGTGTACCAAAGCAATGCCAAGAAGCTTAAACATATCCAAAAAACTAAATGCCTCTGGAGAATTCTTGGCATCAACTTGGGCAGGATACAATTCAAGGCACCAACGTTCTCAAAATGGCACATGCCTAGAGGTCTGTGTTATTTTTATCACCCAAATAACTTATATCTATTTTTGAGTCAGCGTTCTAAGCTCAAAAGGACTTCACTGGACTTTGAGTATAGCGTCTTAAACGAACATTTTATATTGTCAGTAAAAACCTAAATACAAAGGTCTCAGCAAAAAAGGATTAACTCAAAACACAACCTCCCCCTCCCCCGTACTTCCCCTCTCAATCTGCCCACAAGCTCTCAATAGCAAGGTAGCATACCCGTGAAGAGGCGCTCTCTCATTGTACTGCTGGCTGACGTCATCTCCGCTCCTCTCTTCCCCCTCCTCCTCCTCTTCCTCAAGGATCACATGACCGGACCCAGGAATAGTAGGGCTTCCCTGATTGGACAGTAGGTGTTGCTGATATCTGTCCGGCTCACGGATAAATGTGACCACAGCTGAGGGAAACAGGTATTGAAAATAACAAAGAACAGAAACTATGACTGTTTTTGATAGTTGTTGTTGTTTTTTGGGGGGGTTTTTAGAAGCCGCTATCTGACAAAGTTCTTTCTGGCATTTTGGCCGTTTTCAGTTACAAAGACCATGAGCTCAAGAACCAAATGTTTTATCTGATCTATCAAAATCGTAAGGTTTTTCGGAGTTGTTATCAAGATATTCAAAGAAATGCCTTAGAAAAAGCTTCACATGTTGTGAATCTCGATTTTTTTTCATCAAATTTTTCAAAACCAAGTAGTTAGCAGATAGAACTTTGTAATTGTGAGGTAGCAAAATGTGTCAAGAGAAAAACAAACAGAAAACAGAAAAAGAGATAAGAACGATATATGTCTGATAGGAAAGAAAGAGCAAACCAAGCCAGAGCGCCCATCAACCACCCATTACTGTTGCTTACCAGACCATCCGTCATCTAATTTACAGAGGCACTAGCTAACCATGTCTAAATACGCTGTTTTAGCCAATTACTCTTTCTAATTGAACCATTCGTGACACAAATGCACCAAGTTCATGTAGTTGGGTCTATCTCCTGTATAAATATTTTAGAAATAGAACGCTATAGCTTATAATTGTGATAAAATAGACCTTTACGCTTTTATTTTAGACGTACAGGTATAAATTGTTCTAAATTTAAAGAATGCAACCATTGAGATTTTTTTAAAAAGACTCTAAACCCCTTGTACTTGCGTATAAGATGGATTGTTAGACCTGACACGTTAAACAACCCCCCCTCCCTAAAAAAAAACAACAAAAAACAAAAAACAACCTCACATAACGTATTTGACACTAAGACTTACAGGAATTTATAAAACCTATTGCCTTAAAAAAAAGTACGCTGGTGACGTATAATCACTACTTCAGAATTACAAAGTTCTATTTGACATTTTTGGCCGTTTTGAATTACTAAGATCATGAGGTCAGATACTAAATGTTCGATCTGCTTTATCAAAATAGTAAAATTATTCGGAGCTGTTATCAGGATATTCCAAAAACTGCATAATTAAGAAAAAAGATTGACATGTTGTGAAATTCTAGATGTTTGACATCAAATTTCTCAAAGCGAGGCACAGTGCCGATAGAACTTTGTAATTTCAGGGTAACGTAATATCAAGGTGCACCCCCTCCCCCCATGCTTTCCTACTTTTCACTGCGTACAAATTATACTTATAATAATAATAATAGAAAATTTACAACATTCGCAGCAGAAAAAGGTGATGCAGGTGCCCAATCCCCCTCTCCACCCCTATCCACCACCCCTTACAAAAAAACAAAAAAAAATAAATTTTAAAAAACAACCCACCAACCCTACATTCCCCAACCCTACCTCCCCCAACCCCCCTACACAACAACAAAAACAACAACAACAACAACAACAACAACAACAACAACAACAACAACAAACGAACCAAAAAAAAAAAAAAACCCTAAAAAAACAAACATAAAACCCACCCCAACAACCACCCACCTCGCCAATCGGGCTCCTTCCCATCCCTCAGATGTCCCTCTGTGACGTAAGGGCGTCGTTTCAGCATGATCTCATACAGCACTATACCATAGGAATACATGTCATGGCGGGCGGTTGGCGGCTGTCCCGGCTCTCGCAGCCTCTCCGGCGCCGTCCACACGTGCTCTGTGGGGATTGGACAAGCCTGCATGGGTTTTGTTTTTGTAAGTTTTTACGGCACTTGCAACACAATAAAGTCATATTAGTGACGAAGATTCGAGGTGTTACCAGAGCGCAACAAACACAAAAAAGAAGGAGAGATAAGGACGATAGGTGTTTGATAGGAAAGAAGGAGCAAACCACACCAGAGCACCCTCCAACCTGAGCTTTTGTTTGAAAATTAAGTGGTTTGGGTTTAAGTAGTTTAACGTGCCTATCAGTACTATTAGGTAAATTTAAGAGGCGGGACCTCTGGGTTTAACGTCCATCTCCGAAAGGATACAACGTCGGACTGAGTTGAGGCTCAAACTCCTGAACTCGCAATCTCCGGATTACAAGTTCGGTAGCCTAAACACTGGACTACCGACGCCACTCTGTCTTTTTGTTTGTTTGTTTGTTTCTTTCTTTTGTGTGTGTATAGGGGGTGGGGGTGTTTTAGTAAGAGTTTTATGGCAGTGGCAAACTATTGATCACCCCCCTCCCCTGAATTTTTTTTTTACAGTCTCAAAGGACTCTCGAGCTTTGGAAGTCATCAAAGCTTTCCAAAACTTTCCTTGTTAAAATATCATTAGACACCAGGTGACTCCAACCTTCTTCAAACAGAAATATTCAATCCCTGTTCAAGTTCAAGATAAAAGAGTATTATTTTTTTCATCAAAATAAAGAGAAGTTAACACGCTTTTAGATGATACCAATTAGTTGATAATATATCCAAAAATTGGTGAGCGCCCGATTCCACGGCGATTCGACATAATTATACATTATTAATTTATTGGTTGAAGCCCGCTTGAGTTGGTAAACCCGTGGGATTGGGTACTTGATGAGAAGGGAGTGGGGTGGGTAGAAAGGGCTGCCTTCACGAACTTCCTAGATATCAAAGCGTACCTTACTGAATCAGCCGGTACTGAGAATAAATTAATAGTTTTGGGGATCTGTCAAGACTACCACTTCACACTATATCAGCGAGAGCATACAACCAGAGATGAAACGGAAACAGGAGGAGGGATAGGCAGGCTCAGGATAAGATTGGCAGAGAGGGTCAGAGAAACATCGGTCAAAACAACGTAACCATGCAACAGGTGATACAACAAACAAGAAAAATATGTTTGTTTACCCCCCCCCCCAACCCCCTCCTTCCCCCCAAAAAGCAAAAAACAAAAAACAACCCGCCAAAAAAACCCCAACAACAACAATACCAGAAAACTCAACAACCCACCCCCCCCCCAACACACACCCGAAAAACAAACAAGCAAACACACAAACAAAAACACCAGGTAACTCAGGTCGGAAAAGTATAACTAAGTCAAGTGAATAAAATATTCTAATAACGTGTTTTTGAAAAGCTATTCATGCGTTATGGTGGTAAAGTGACATATGCCAGAACAGTTTTTAAAAAAGTTATACGTGAGGCATTGAGGTGAAATCGTTCGTCAAAATAATAAAAGAGAAGAAACAGGCATTTTTTCGCCAGTTTGGCAATTTTTTATCGAATTTTTATGATTTTGGCTCAACATCTTGGGTGCCCAAATAAAACCACATTTCAATGTGAATTTTACTGAAAAGCTTTAATAAAAGGCATACACATTTTCAAGGACTCTCAAACTATTGAAATGATCAAACTTTGGCGGCCATTTTCTCGCATATTTTACCACCTGAAACCAAGCCACCCAATCTCCTTCAATCGCAAATATCTCGACTTCTATTTAAGACAGATGGGTAGGCCTATTGTTTTCAGTGACAGTGAAAGCAAGGCAAATGAATAAGCCTTCAGATGAAACCAATAACTCCACATGTCCAAAAAATTGACGAGTGCGTGATTCCACTGCGTCGTGACACATAGATTATACTAAGAGGAAAAGTTCACATTGCGATCATCACCTGAAGAGCACAGGAGAAAAACGGGCATAATCACAAACTAGAAATTGTGATGGGGTTGATTTGAAAAGCAAGCTTGTGGACTCATAACTTCATATAATTTGTTTGACTGGTGGTTTATTGCTATTATTATTGAATGGGAAATCCAACAACAATATTCAACTAATAATTGAACAGACATACAGCTATAAGTCAACAGGCATTCATAATTGATATTCTCACGATTTTCAGTTTGTGAATTAGCCTGCTTTTTTCCCCTATGCTAATCACATGTGATCGAGGCTCACACCGCATAGAAACGAAGACTTTCAGAATCAAGAAAAAACAAACAACAGTAAACGTAACAGTAAACGTAACAGTAAAACAGCAGCAGCAGCAACAATAAAACAACAACAAATCTTAATAAAACAATAACAGCAACAAGAACAACCATAATAACAACACAACAACGACAACAACGACGACGACGACGACGGCGACTACGACAATGACAACAATAACAGCAACATCTCCATCAACAACAATAACAACAATTATAACATCATCAACAACAACAACAACAACAACAACAACAACAACAACTACAACAACAGCAGCAACAACAACAACAACAACAACAACAACAACAACAACGACAACAACAACGACAACAACAAAGGCAACAACGACAACAGCAACTACAACGACGACGACTTAGATACTCGTAGTATTTCCAGAAAACAACCCCCCACCCCTCACAGGATAGTAACTGCACTGCCCCCATCCCCCCAACCATGAACACCCCCCCCCCCCCCACACACACAAACCCAACTCACGTGAACAAAAGTTGGGGTCAGTCTCCGGCAGGTCCATCTCCCCCTCCCGGAACCTGGGAGTATCCAAGTCGGTCAACTTGCACGTGAGCCCGCTGTCCACGACAATGTTGGAGGACTTGAGGCGGCCATGAACCTGCAGCTCGGAGTTCTGCAAATAGGCCAGGCCCTGCGAAACAAGAGTTTTACTTTTAGTAAGTGTTTTACGGCACTTGCAACACAATGAGGTCATGTTAGTGCCGAGGATTAGAGGTGTTACAGGAGAGTAACAAACACCAATTTAAAAAAAAATAAAACAAAAGCAGGAGAGTTAAAGACGATAGGTGTTTGATAGGAAAGAAGAAGCAAACCACACCAGAGGACCTGCCAACCACCTACTGCGAAACAGAAAGTTATTATATTATTCTCTTCACTAAAACAAATAAACCAAGGGATTCAGAGCTTAACTTATGAGGAGTCCTCGGAAAAAAATGGGCGTAGTCACAACCTGGAAATTGTGAGAAATTGTGAGGGTGTCAATTTTAAAAACTTGTTGACTCATAACTTCATATTTGTTTTATTGGTGGCTTATTGTCATCTTTGTTGAATGTGACATCTTACAACAATAATCAACCAACAGGTGAACAGAGATACAGCTATGAGTCAGCAATCGTTCAAAATTAATACTCTCACGAGTTTCAGTTTGTGACTATGTCCGGTTTTTTTTCCTGTGGACTCCCCATATTATCTTTTACTTTTTTTAAATTTAAGAGGGTTTCTAAATTCTAGATTTTTAAAAATATGGCCAGGCTACTTCAACAAGATGAAGTAACAATCGTGATGAGAGATTTGTGTGGTATCATGGAGAAACTAGGACCTCG
>NW_004798002.1:269371-276871 GCF_000002075.1 Aplysia californica | reverse complement strand
AACAATAATAATAATAACAACAACAACAACAACAACAACAACAACAATAATAATAATAATAATAATAATAATGTCAATAAAAGTATAAAATGATAATAATAATAATAATAATAATAATAATAATGATAATAATAGTAATATTAATTGTGCAACAGCAGCAACAACAGCAACAACAGCAGCAGCAGCAGCTGCAGCAGCAGCAGCAGTAGTAGTAGTAGTAGTAGTAGCAGCAGTAGTAGTAGTAGTAGTAGTAGCCGCAGCAGCAGCAGCAGCAGCAGCAGCAGCAGTAGCAGCAACAGCAGAAGCAGCAGTAACAGCTGCAGCAGCAGCAGCAGTAGTAGTAGTAGTAGTAGTAGTAGTAGTAGTAGTAGTAGTGTAGTAGTAGTAGTAGTAGTAGCAGCAGCAGTAGTAGTAGTAGTAGTAGTAGTAGTAGTAGTAGTAGTAGTAGTAGTAGTAGTAGTAGTAGTAGTAGTAGTAGTAGTAGTAGTAGTAGTAGTAGTAGTAGTAGTAGTAGAAGTAGTAGTAGTAGTAGTAGTAGTAGTAGTAGTAGTAGTAGTAGTAGTAGTAGTAGTAGTAGTAGTAGTAGTAGTAGTAGTAGTAGTAGTAGTAGTATAAGCTAATGATAACTTGTTTACGGTTCCCCAAAGGTGAACCATGTCGTCATGTATAGTTACTAAGGATTTACATACAGACTTCAACATAAGGTATGGACCACTTGCAAACTCTCTGAGTGGTCTTCTTGGGTCGACCTGCACGCGGGCATTTTTGGATTGATCCAGTGGCTTGAGGACGCTGCCTCAAGCGGACAATGACAGAGTGTGACACTGCGAGCTTTCTGGCAACTTCTGTGGGCTCCAACTCCATCCTGCTGCAATGCCATAGCTCTGGCACCATCAAAGTCTCTCAGTTTTCGTCTTAGTGGCATGTTGAGGCGATACTGGACTTTGTGAAAACGGTGGCTTATATTGCCACCATAGTGAGCACAGTTCGAGACCGTGCGTACGTTTATGACGTTCACCAGAGATTTCAAGTGAGGAATGTCCGTGGTGTCGCTGATAAGTCGAAATAAAACAGCAAATTTGGCTAAACGTCTCCGAGAAGTTCCGTTCTCAACGCTGTGGTTTGTCCCTTGGGAAGCTTTGCAGTACCCATTGGTAACCCATTAACACTTTCAGGGCAAAACATTTTAAAACATTCCCTTCTGTCTTTTTTGCGGATTAAAAAAAAGAGTGCTGTCTGTCAAGGTGGTCCTTAACTTTTGTTGAAGTCTGTATAAGGCGTTTTGACAAAATGAGTTACTTCTCGCAATCCACGAATGGACATGTTGTCAAAAGAATACTTCTAATTATATGGAGATTCATTCATCATCATCATTGCCTTTCTCCCCCTGGGTCAGGATATAGGCCACAAACAAACACTCTCCACCTTTCCCTATCCTGGGCTAGTCGCTTGATGTCACTCCACGTCTTCCCACTTTTCTGTACATCCATATCCGTGACTCTTCTTCAGGTTCCACGAGGTCTTCCCCTTGATCTTTTGCCCTGTGGGTTCCAATCTAACACTTTTCTTGTTATGCAGCTGCTTGACTTCATGAGAGTGTGTCCAATCCATCGCCAACGTCTTTTTCCCACCTCATCTCTGACCGGGCTCTGTCTGGTTCTTCTTAATACTTCCTCGTTGGTGATCCTGTCTGTCCATCTGATCCTCAGCAGCCTCCTCAGACACTTGTTCAAGAAAACCTGGATCCTCTTTAGGCACATATGGGATGTGTTCCACGTCTCACATCCATACAACAAGACTGACTTCACATTTGAGTTAAAAATTCTAAGCTTTGTTCGTAATGAGATATCCCTGGTCCTCCAAATCCTGCTCAAAGAAATAAATGCAGCCTGTGCCTTTCCCATGCAGGACTTTATTTCAGCGCCTGTTCCTCCCTCTCTGTCAATTATACTCCCAAGATAGCAGAAGGATTCGACGTCTTCTAGTGCATTTCCTTGTACTGGGACCTGCTTCTTTCGCAGTGCACCTATCCTTAGGACTTTCGACTTTTCGGGGTGGATGCTTAATCCATCAGACTCAGATAGGCTGATATAGATTCATTACTGATATCATTTTCCCAAAATTTCACTGTTATCAGTAATTTTCATATTATGAGTTGTATAATTCAAACTTATAAATTGATTGTGTCTATCTCTGTCCATCGCGCTGGAATTTGGGAATTTGACCAATACTTTTGTCAGTACAACTCACAATAAATATAAGGCAGCGTGGTGAAATCAGACGCTCGTCAAAACATTGAAATTCAAGAAACCCGTATATTGTTTTCTTGGCGTTGGGCATTTCTTTTTTAAAAAAATTCTGTTCTTTCTTGTTTTTTTGCTCGACATCTTTTATCTCCTTTTGAAAACACATTCCTGTTTGTATATTATAGAAGCACGGTAATTAAAAGCACAGTAATTGAACATTTCCAGTTTTTATGAACACTCAAGCTTTGGCAGTCACCAAATTTGGGAGTAGAGCTATTTTTTCGCTATTTTACCAGCACGCCAGGCGATTCCCATCTCCGTCAATCGCAAATATCTCGACTTCTAATCAAGACAGATGGGTATTCTTTTAGGCAAGACAAATGAACAAGCTTTAGATTACAATATTGATAACTCTGCATGCCCCAAAAATTGACGATCGCCTGATTCCACTGCGCCGTGACACGAATGAAGAGCACAGGGGGAAAACGACGGTCACCACAAAATGGAAATCGTGAGGGTGCCAATTTTTAAAGCTTGTGGACTCATAACTTCATGTTTGTTTGACCTGTGATTTATTGCTAAGTGTTCTGGAATTGGAAATCTAACAACACTAATCAGCCAACAGTTGAATAGAAATGATACAGTTATGAGTCAACAAGCGCTCAAAATTGGTACCTTCACGAATTTCATTTTGTGACTACTGTCGCTCCCCCCTTTCAATAAATGTTAACTCACGTAATTCGAGGCCGAGTGCTCCAGCGTGTAAAAAGGGTCGACGACTCTCCATTTAATGTCCTCCCAGTCCTGAAGCCAGTCTGTGGACAGCAGGCGATTGTGTCGTGCATTCCTGAAGACAGAAGAAAGTCCCTCTTAATTCTTTGAGCCCATAGCACCAATTTAACCGGGATAGAGAAAGTGCGCGGCATTAGCGCGTAGAAAAGGGGCAGTAATTTTCGATCAATCAGAACGCATGCGTCTGTCAATAAGTTATAATAGGTTACAAACGTGTGTGCACTCTTTCACACATGCTTTGATCACATTTTGTGCTGATTTATTGAGGGTTTTTTTTTCTTCACTATTTAGCGCTCTAAAATTCAAACAATGCAGGGGTAGGCCAGAACAACCTACTCAGAGAACCTAAACAGACGGGAAAGATCTGGGCAACGTAACTTTTTAAAAGAGCATCAGAGCAAAGGAAGAATGAAGAAACATGATCACCAATGTCTGCCGCAGATATGGCCCTTGAGGATGTTGAAGCGCTCTCTCCGTGTATTCAGAAACTCAGGAGTCCAGGATTTGGGTCACATTAGGATGAGGAGCCCAGGGCTCAAATGCTTAATTCTTGGTTTTAGTTAAAGTTTTACGGCACTTGCAACACAAGTGCCGAAGACTAGAGGTGTTACCTGACAGTTACAAAAAAGACCAACAACAAAAAAACCTCGAAACAAAACAAAGCAAAACAACAACACAAAAAAAGAAAAAAAAAGAAAGAAAAGTAGAAGAAGGAAGAGAGGTAAGAACGATGAAGATGTTTGCTAGAAAAGAAGAAGCTAGCTACCCTACGGCACCCGCCAACCACCCACGCTATTTACCCTTTATGGATGTGATAGAAGGATTGTACCCTGTCCCTCAGGACAGTCAGGGGGGGATCTAGCGTAGGCTGCAAACAAAGAGCTAAACTCACTTCAAGATTAATCCATATTATTATCTTAATCATCAATAATTTACTAAAAAGGTTTTTTTTTTCACTATCCTGATCATCATCACCACCACCACCACCACCACCACCACCATCATCATCATCATCATCATCATCATCATCATCATCATCATCATCATCATCATCTCCGCCCATTTGGTTTGGTTTTTATTGATGATGTACGTTACGATTGGAGGTCCAGTCTATTAAAAACCTTAAAGTCTTAGAACAAGCGGTAAACCTATTCAAGGATCTATGGCTATATTTATAAGAGAGCTGGAAAAGGTGTGCTCCCGTTAATGGACACAAAAATTCACCACGGTTATTTTTCGGGGGTGGGGGGGGGGGGAGGACGTAAATGGTGCAATCAGTGCCCAAGCAAAGCGTTATGCGATCTCTAAGTACAAAAGGGTTCGTTTCTGTGCCACAGGAAGAATAACATTACTTTGTATTACTTCATGTGTCCCTCAAGATTTCTCTTTCCCTCAACCGACCGCGTGTAATTATCCAGAGCTTCTGAACAATGCCGCCAGAAAGCGCCCGTATTCGCTGCACACGGGATTCATAACTGCTTGTTTGTTCTGTGACGTCACGGCGTGTAGCAGCAGAAGCCAACGTGAGTGGTTATTGTGAGTAAGCAATAACAAACATGGTGGAAACAGCTGATGTTACTTCCAGACATGAAACTGAACGTTCGTGAGTGTTTATAAATATCTCTCTCTCTCTCTCTCTCTCTCTCTCTCTCTCTCTCTCTCTCTCCCTCTCTCTCTCTCTCTCTCTCTCTCTCTCTCTCACTCACTCTTCGTCTCTCTCTCACTCTCTCTCTCTTTCTCTCTCTCTCTCTCTCTTTCTCTCTCTCTCTCTCTGTCTCTCATTCTTCGTCTCTCTCTCTCTCAGTCTCTCTCTTTCTCTCTCATTCTCTCTCACTGTGTGTATGTGTGTGTGTGTGTGTGTGTGTGTGTGTGTGTGTGTGTGTGTGTGTGTGTGTGTGTGTGTGTGTGTGTGTGTGTGTGTGTGTGTGTGTGTGCGCGCGAGTTTGTGCGAGTGCGTGAGCCGCGCATGTAAACGTGCGCAATCTGGGACCCCCCCCCCCTTTCCAAACTCGCTCGATTCCACCTAGGTTTCCAATATCCCCCCGTCTCTCCTCATTAGTTTGCGCACTCAATCCACCTCAGCGACAGGTTACCCGCCCACTGTTCGCAGACTCCCCTCAAATGAAAGATCAAATGACCCCCGCCTGCCATTAAGCAGCAGGTTGTCTGGGCTGGACAGTGGTCCAATATGTTTGCTCACCATTACCTTTTGTCTCAATGGCCGTAAACAACAAAGGAACACAGGCTTTATCGTAGTTAACTCTTAGTATTTCGGCGAGCGAGTCCAAGACTCATCTGTTTAAGTCTCAGCTGCAGTTTGTTAGGAAATCGTCGCTTCAGAACTATCTTGTCCAAGATGTACTTTAGTAAAGAAAGCGCTTTGGACAAAACAGTTATTGAGGTTATTATAAGCTGATATGTTCAGTTTTTACTACTGTCCTTACGCGTAAATTGAAACAAATGTATGGTTGAGAACGTTCTTCTTTATATGGTAGAATTGGGTTTCTTGTTAATGTGAAATGTTTTTATCTTGTGTAAATGAAGTATTACGCTCAGTGACAACAACCTGCTTTGCTACACCCAAAAACAATATATCTGCCCACAGCAGTTTAATAAATGTCTACCTATTCAAACATTTGACGAGGGAGTAGGGGATCTTGGGGTCGAGTAGTTACGGTGTTCGCCTCTCATTCAATAGGTACCGGGTTTGAATTCGGAAAGCGACGGAAATTTTTCCTCTCAATTTTTTCTCCTTTCACCTCCTTTCCTGTTCTCTAACAGTGTTCTGTTATCTGCTTTCGTCTCCACTTTCTGCCCCCACCCCCTCACCTCCTTTGTCCCCTCCTCTGGGCTCCTGACCCTTTCTACTACTCCTTGGTTCCTTTTTAATGCTGTCTCTCAGCCACACCACTGACCACACCTAGCCTTCTTGGATAAGGTCGACAAATCTCGAAGGTCTTGTATGCAAGTTGCGCAAGTTAAAATCCCTTGGTGGTCCAAAATTGATAAGAGTAGGCTTCGGCCACCACCAGGGCAGAATTCAAAATTTCCTACCAACTGAAAATGTTTGATGTGTCCAGCGTGTTCATATGACCTTAATTATGTAGTTATGAGCGCAGTACCCTCCCCCCCCCCCAACCCCTTAAAAAAAAGTAAATAACAACATTTGAGGGTCAAAATTCTGCTGACAACGTACTGTTTAGGGCTATTTAAAAAATGACTTCACTTTCATTCGAGATTTTCCAATTCAGTTTTCTTCATTTGAAACTTTAAAAAGGCAACATGAGGCAGCAACTTAAACTTGTATACTATGAAATATACAAATTCCTGTATCTGATTTGTGTATTATTGTTCAAAATGAATTGCAACATCGTCTTTGGTCTGCAGCTTTTCAGAAATATTATTATTTTGAGTAAGAAATCGACGTGGAGTCAAACACTCTTCAAAATAATAACGTTGAAAAAACCGACATGCTTCCTTGCATCCAAACTCAATATTTCCGTCCAGAGCAGTTTAATATTAATGTGTACCTTTTAAATTATTTTAGGATCTAAATTTTGCTCATTCGGCAACCCGCACTTTAAAAAAATGCATGACTATATTGTGTGAGGTATGGTTGTGAAATCAGACGTTGTCAAAATAATAATATCGAAGAAACCGACTCGTTTCTACCTGTTGGGCAATTTGTATAATATGTTTTTTCCCCCGTCTCAACATATCGTCGCCTCAGAATTATTTTGTCCAAAGTGCACACTCTACTTAAGTACACTTTGGACACATTAAATAGCATTGAGACAACGATATCTAGGCTTGTTTATGAATGCATTTCTGAGTGGATTTTACTGAAAAAACGTTGATTAACGGCATTAACCAATGTAAATCTTCAATGTCCAAGGAATTTCAAGCTATAACACTGATCAAACTTTTGCCACCATTTTCTCGCTAATTTTACTCCTGGAACTAGACAACCCCCACCTCTTTCAATCGGAAAAATATCGCGACTTTTATTCAAGATAGATGAGTGGGGATTTTTTGTACATCGAAAGCAAGACAAGTGAACAAGCTTTAAGGTAATACAAATAACTTCATATACCTAACAATAATATGGAGTTATTGATAATAAATTAAATCTTGTTACCAATATAACTCCATGTTATTTTTGGGTAAGTCCAAATACCCAAAAGTAAACGAGCGCCTGATTCAGTCATGTCGTGATACCAATGTGTTCAGTACGTCCTTAAAGTGTTAAAGATACGACCTTGTTGAACTCCGAAATACATCAAACTGCGTCGTAGGGACAGTAGGGGATCGTAAAGGGCAGGCCACAACAAATCACTTTTTGAACTCATGTAATGAAATAACCACCCCAATACTCTCTCTGTCTCTCTGTCTCTCTGTCTCTGTCTCTGTTTCTCTCTCTCTCTCTCTCTCTCTCTCTCTCTCTCTCTCTCTCTCTCTCTCT
>NW_004798002.1:267382-269108 GCF_000002075.1 Aplysia californica | reverse complement strand
TCCCCCCCCCCTCTCTCGCCCTCCTCTTTCTCACTTACTCCCACTCCCCCTCTCTATGTCTCTCTGTCTTTTTTTCTCTTCTGAGACATTTTCCGGTCGAACTTTTTTTTTTTTTTTACCTTATTACTCTAGTGATCAATTCCTTAAGAAATCAGGAATGAAAGTGATGAAATAGAAATAATGCTTTTTCTTTGATACTGATGAGAATTCGATGGAACTGAAAGAAATAAGCAGTTAAAACAAATCAAAGTGGGGATGCCCGTTATAAAAGCAGTTAGGAATAGACAGCAATAAAGGAAGTTCCTACGATATTTTCAAAGGTGAAATTTTATAAGTTTAGCTCGGGACCTCCAAGTTTAACGTCCTCCGAAAGGACCAGGCCAAAAGGCAAATTTATGTAAAGTGCCTTTCCAAAGGACACAACGTCGGACCGAGCTCAGGCTTGAACCCCCGGACCGGCAGTCTCAAGATTACGAGTCCTGTAGCCTAATCACTAGGCCACCAATGCCACCGACGATATTTGAATAAACGTGATGAAAAGCCTCGACGAACATCTTACTCTCACTGAAATAAAAGATGGGAGGCAAAACAGGCAGAGGGATACAAGGTCCAAGTAAAGAGACCGAGAACAAAATTGTGTCGTGCTGAGCTTTTGATCAAAGTTTTCTGGGAAAAAAATCACACAGAAATGTGTTTTACAATGAACATACAAGGTGTTGAAATAAAATAAGAATAATTTATAAAAATTGCCCAAGGAGTGGGAAAATGCCTGTTTCTTTGATTTCATTATTTTGACGAGATCCTGATTTCACGATGACTCACAATTAATTGCACTTGATGAAAGGTTGCCCCTCACAAGGGGATCCAACTCAGGCCTTCTGTATGTGAAGGAGAAACGACTAACATCTATACCACACGCTCTTGTATGCCTTGGGAAAGGCATCATCTTCATCATCATTGCCTTTTTCACCCTGGGTCAGGATATAGGCCACGAACAAACACTCTCCACCTGTCCCTATCCTGGGCTAGTCGCTTGATGTCACTCCACGTCTTCCCACTTTTCTGTCGGTCTTTTCGGAGAAGGACATAAAACTCGGAGGTCGCGCCTCTTAAATAACCTAACAGTGTTGATAAAGGCGTTAAACGCATACCATTCCACGTTTCACCAAATGATATTTAAAAGACCCAAACACATCACATAACACACCCAAAAGTATTTCCTAATCAACACTTTAATTACCTTGACCCAAATACACAACATCACACACACAGAAACTATGGCCTTAACCCCGAAACCCTCAAAAACAACACAAAAAGAAACTATCCCCTTCCAACACTACAATGGCCTTGACCTATACACACAACATAACGCACAGAGAAACTTTCAACATCCAACACAATAATGACCTTGACTCAAACACGCAATATAACACGAATAGAAATTACCCCACCCTCATTCAATGTTTAATAACAGTCCTCTACCCTCCTACACACACAAACACACACACACACACACACACACACACACACTCACTCACTCACTCACTCAGAGAGGGAGAACGAGATAAAGAGAGAACGAGATAGAGAGAGAAAGAGAAAATGGGAAGAGTGATCCCTCTTTTGATGCTCTTGATTTTTAATTTTAGTTTTAGCCGGACTATCTGAAAGCGTGGCCATTTCAGATCAACCAAGGTTCAGATACGGGTTTGAGAGAGAGAGAGAGAGA
>NW_004798002.1:256225-267282 GCF_000002075.1 Aplysia californica | reverse complement strand
CCCCCCCCCCCCCCCCCCCCCCCGCCCCGTCCCCGCGAGACAAATAACCAAAAGAAACCGCCCAAAAATTTTGTTTTGTTTTTTAGTAAGAGTTTTACGCCACTTACAACACAAAAAGGTCAATTAAGTGCCGAAGATTAGAGGTGTTACAAGAGAGTAACAGACATAAAAAAGGAGGAGAAATAAAGACGATAGTCGTTTGATAGGAAAGAAGGAGCAAACCACAACAGAGCATCCGCCAACCACCCACAAAAAACACACAAACACAATCCAAACAAACAAAACTTTCAGACAAACTTTAAAACGACCAAAACAGGCACGGGAAGACAATCTTGTGTACTCACTTTCTCCACAAGCAGTAGATGAAAACACCGATGACGGTGGTAACGAGAACTAGAAAGGCACTAACTGAAGAGCCAATGATGATGGACACATTGTCGCCTGAAGAAGCAAAAATACACATGGTATAATATTATGCATAATACGGAACCAAAGTGGACAATTAAATAATTCACACACACGCACACACACACGAACATACACACACACACTCACACACAATTATATACACACACCATACACACAAACATGAACACGCTCTACACACACTAAACACACAAACACATGCACGCATGCACGCACATGCACATACACACACACACACACTACAAATATAAACACACACAAACACACACACACACACACACACACACACACACATTCACACATGCATGCACACTCAGACACAAACATGCACACCTGCACGCTCATACAAACACACACATACAACCTCTACCAACACCACCACCACCAACAGCAACAACAAAACAAGCAGTAATAACAGTATCAATATCTTTAACAAAGAAGGGGAAAGGATGGAGAGTAAGATCTACAGACAGCTGATAAAAAGGGAAAGAAAATAAGCAAGATTTATTAGTGGCGCCTTCCAGAAACCTATACAACAACAGAAACGACAACATAATATTTTTGAATAAGTACAACAACATTAACAATATTAGTTTACTTTAAGTTATAGTAAAAGTTTTACTGCTCTTAAAACACCAATCTGGGGGCCACCCATAGAGTTATCTCCTTTTATACTAGAGTCCGCACGAGGTCACGTGACACGGAAACGTTTGAGTTTGTAGGCGGCCATTTTTCAGTGGGCGAAAACTTTTGTTTACATGTGAGTGGGCGTGTCTCTGCTCTTACGTGTTTTATTTGATTCTAACGTTATGTTTTAATCCAAAGCGATTCTCTTAAAAGTGCAAGTATATGAAACCTCTAGATCTAGATCTAGATCTAGTCCCTTTCTGGATTAACGTCTTATTGGGTCCAATCGAGTATACGTTATATACACAGCCGCTTGGAGCTGTGACTAGAAAGCACAGTTGAGTATGAATTATCACATGTACGCAGATAATAAACAGTTGTATAAATCTGTTCCACCACTAGATCTAGATGTTAAAACCTCCCCTGCCACCATGGGAATGTGCATTGATGATGTCAAGAACTGGATGATTGATAATACGCTCCAGCTTAATGAAAATAATACTGAAACTTATGTAACCCAAAGAAAAGCCAAATCCCCATAGATCTAGACGTCGAGATCTAGATGTAAATATCTAGATCTCTAGATCTAGATCATGTTTGTACGATGTGTAAGCGTATGCGTGTGATGTGTGCGTGTGAGTGTGTGTGTGTGTGTGTGTGTGTGTGTGTGTGTGTGTGTGTGTGTGTGTGAATATTGCTCCAAAAATACATTTATGTAAAGCACATAGAGCTGTGTTCGTGGGCGCTATAGAAATGATCTGCATTATTATTATTATATTGTTATTATTATTATTGTTGTTGTTATTATTATTGTTATTATTATTATTGTTATTATTATTATTATTGTTGTTGTTGTTGTTATTACTATTGTTGTTATTATTATTGTTATTATTATTATTGTTGTTGTTGTTATTATTATTGTTATTATTATTATTATTATTATTATTATTGTTGTTGTTATTATTATTGCAGCCTTAGAGACTTTCTTTACAATAAAACGAGACCAGAAAGTGTACTATCAGAGCCTCCAAAGGAACCCCTCTTTCATTTCATTGGTAAGAGTAAGAATAAGATTGATAAGAATTTAGACAGATTAGATCTAGATCTAGACCCAGATCTCCGTTTTGAAGAAAATATTCGAAGAGATTAAGAGTCTGGTCTGATCAGTGCCTAACTTTCAGTTAATTGATATCAGATGTAACCACTGCAATTTTGCCTCGTCTTTGTGTTTAATTACTTACTTAAACATCACAAAATCCAAGCTAGATCTACTAATCTGAAGTACCAATTTCACTCACTTAACTCACTGACTTAAATAGATCTATATATATATTATATTTATATATATTATATTTATATTATACTAATATATTTATATATACATAAAACATAGTAATATAACAGCATCACCAATCCTAATTATTTCTATGGGAAAATGATGGATGGGAGTAGCCAAAGATAGGCTTGTGTCTAAAATGTATGAAGTAGTGTATAGGATAGATATCTAAGTTTATTGGTGACAAAGGAAACCATAGCCAGATTGCGTTTAGTGCTGAGCTTGCTATATATGCACAGCATAATATCAGTCATCACTACACTGTGTAGACAAACAATTGTCCAGCCTACAAAACAACGTTAAGTTTCCTTTTTTAAAAATCTTTAGTGAGTCCAGAGCTGTCTCAGTTGTTTTACTAATGCCCCAAATTAGATTTACTTAAAACAGGAATAAAAGGAACTTTAGTTTAAATGCTGTAGATTGTCTACTTTAGTTCTTTTTAAAAAAGTTTAATACTGACATAAAGAAACACTAGATCTACTTGTTTGGTACATGTATAATAAAAAAAAAAGTGAACATAAGAATGAAAAATACAGTTTCCTGTTCAAATGTCACTAGGGAAAGTTTTATGCTTTAAGGAGAGCTTCAGTGCCTTCCTACACCTAATGGAAGAAAAACTTGAATTTTTTTCTATGACTCATCTTGGTTTAATTTAAAGCCAAACTGTTTTTTTTTTGGTTGTTTTTTTTTTTTTTGGGGGGGGGGGAGTATTGAGATTCGGGAGGAGAGAAAGGGTGGGGTGATTGGGAGGTTCCCATGATACCACATCTTTTCATACTTCTTTTTATAAGTTCGATAGGCCCTATAGATCTACGCTTTGATTCAGTCAATAAGAAATAAACCACTTCGTAGATATAGTGCTGATGAAGAAATAACGTTTTTTTGGGGGGTTCCATTTTTAAGCCTATATCTCTATCTCTATCTATTTAATAATACATTTGTTTGTAGATCTAGTAGTAAAAAGAACGCTGTATTATTGCTATTTAGTAACCTAGATAGTACGCCACGGCGCCCACGTAAAAAAAAAAAAGTTCACAAGGACCAAGCCGATCGCCTATTCGCGTATGAGGGAGAGAAAACATGCCTGGCCCATTGCTATAGCTTGAACACCTTCACACAACTCGCCCACCGAAACATGGCGGACGCCGCTGTCAAATGTGGCCATCGCGCAGCAAAGCGAGAGACGGGCGTACGGTATCTAGTGACTATAGTGTACATCTATGGGGCCACCCAAGACCAACAGCGCAACAATACCACCACCACCACCAATAACAACAAAAACAACAACAGCAACAACATTAACAGGCACTCTATCAACAAAAGCAATAAAACACTCAAATGAGTAACAAGAAAGCTCCTATCTGAACAATAACAACACTAACAACAAGGACAACAACAACAACAATAACCACAACAACAACAGCAATAACAACAACAAGAAAAACAGCAACAACAACAATAACAACAGCTACGTCATCGACACAAGCAATAAAACACACTCAAACCTGTAAAAAGAAAGCTCACCATCCAAACAACAACAACAGCAACAGTATAAACTCTTAAATAAGTAACAAGAAAACTCACCATCTGAACAACAACAACAACAACAACAACAACAACAACAACAACAACAACATCATCAACAACAACAACAACAACAACAACAACAACAACAACGACGACGACGACGACAACGACGACAACAACAACAACAACAACAACAACAAAAACAACAACGACAACAACAACAACAACGACAACAACAACAACAACAACAACAACAACAACAAAAGCAACAGCAACAACAACAACAACGCCATCAGTATAAACTCTCAAAACGAGTCAGAAGACATCTTACCATCTGACTGGCACCGCTCGTTGTACCAGCCACAGGCGTCCTGGCCGGCAGGGGGCGTGGTGGATCCTCCAGGCCACACAGGAACGTTGCCCAGGAAGGTCAAGCCAGAACCTCTGAGGTGGTTGTTTGAGGCAAAAGAAGAACATCAACGCAATAATAGTGCTGAGAATCAGTACGACAGACAGACAGACAGACAGACTGACAGACAGACAGGAACAACTAAGTGAGAGTGTGATTGTTTTGTTAGAGAAAAAAGAAGAACATCAACGCAATAATAGGGCTGAGAAACAGTAAGGCGGACAGACAGATATGAACAACTAAGTGAGAGTAAGGTTGTTTGTTTGAGAAAAGAGAAGAAAACCAACGCAAAAATGATGCCTAGAAACAGTAAGACAGACAGATAGGAACAATTAAGTGAGAGTTTAGTCTTAGTTTTAGTAAGAGTTTAACGGCACGTGCAACATAATAAGGTCATATAAGTGCCGAAGATTAGATGTATTACAAGAGTGTAACAAATATAAAAAAGAAGGAGGAGAGATCAGGACGATAGGTGTTTGATAGGAAAGGAGCAAACCACATCAGGGCACCCACCAACCACATACTAAGCGAGAGTTAAAAAAATATGACTGACCAGAAATTCTGAGTTTATTTGAAAAAGAGAAGAGCATCGATATAATAACTACTGTTATTTAGTGCTCGGGATAAGTATAAGACAGACAAAACAGGAACAACAAAGTGAGAGTTAAAAAAATAAAACTGACCAGAACCTCTGCGTCGAAAAAAAAGAGAAGCACTTTGATAAATAACTGTTATTTAGTGCTGGAGAAAAGCATAAGACAGAGAGATAGGAACAACAAAAATATGATTGACCAAAAAGTCTGAGTTTGTTTGGAAAAGAGAAGAACATCTATATAATAACTGTTATTTAGTGCTGGGGATAAGTATAAGACAGACAGACAGACAGACAGGAACAACAAAGTGAAAGCAAAAAAAGGAAGTCAGGCAGACAAAAACAACTGAGGGAAAGTAGAGAAGGTGCACCTACCACGGATGTTCTCTAATCTTTCTTAGTTGTTTGTTTTGTTTGAGTAAGGAGAAGCACCTACACACAGTAGTGATCGTTTAGTTTTGGGAAAATGTAAGATAGACAGACAGACAGAAACAAAAAAGGGAAAGTAAAAAAGTTTGTTTGTTTGTTCGAGTGAAGGTAAGCACATTGTTCGAGAAAAGAGAAGCAAATGTACACAATAATGATCATTTTGTGCTGGGAGAAAGCCAGACAAAAACAACAGAGGGAAAGTGAAAAGGGAGATCCACCAGTGGTCACCTCCAATATTTGTTTGTTTGAGTAAAGAAAAGCACATGGGAATAATAATAGTCATATAGTGTTAGGAAAAAGTAGGACAAACAGACAGAGACAACAGAGGGAAAATGAAGAAGCAGGACTTACACGTAGCGCCTCCTCCCCCCCCCCTTCCCCCCAAAACAAACAAACAAACAAACAACAACAACAAACAAACAAACAAAAAAACAACAACAAAAAACCACCCTCAGAGAACCTCAGATTTATTGGGTATTTTTGGGAAAAGAATTCGTCACGCTACCCATCCATACTATATCAATCATTCAGACAGCTGGCAACACAGTTGTAGTTTTATGTGTCATCTCTGAGAAATCAGGCTCTCCCTTTAAAAAAAATTGAAATCTAAGAGACTGCTACGTTAATGCCTGATGAATTTTTGTATAAAACATTTTTGGGGCGGAGCACCTTTTATGTCTATTATTAAAACACATTTATGTGTGGATTGTATTTTTTTACAGTTTACCAAAGACACAAAAATATAAATTTGTAGGTTTCAAGGGCACTACAGCTTTGGGATTCACCCAAATTCACCCATTTGCTCGCCAATTCTTTGACACCAGGCAACCCCCACATCTTTCAATCTCAAATTTCTCGGTCTCTCTTCAAGATAGATGGGTAATTTTTCCTAAAAAAGCAAGTCATGTAAATAAGCTTTGAGGTGAAACCAATAAATCCATATAACCCCCAAATTGACGATCGCCTGATCTCGCTGTGTCTTGGTTTGTTTTGATTTTTTTTTTTTTGGGGGGGGGGTTTATTTTCGAAATATAAACACAGCAGTCAGAAACTTAGTCTGGTGGGTCTTTACTCTCTTTGTTTGTCTAGTCCTGTTTGTTTTGTTTGAGTAATGAAAATTACATCGACACAATTACGGTGATTTAGTGCTAGGAAAAAGTAGAACAGACAGACAGAAATAACAGAGGAAAAGTAAAGAGGTAGGACCTACCAGTAGTAGGCTACCCTCTATTATCCCCCCCCCCCCCAGCCCCAAAGCAAGCCAAACAGAAATAACAAAATACGAGAAAGGAAGTATAACCTACCAGTATCACGCTTTAAGCATCGGTCCCCATTCCCTCTATTAAACTATTTTCGTAATGCTCTATAGACACACATGGTCAACATTTCTGCACAAATAGCTTAGGTGGTATAAAGCTTGAACTGAGCATATCAGTGCGTATTCAAGTGCAAGGGAAATACTTTTTTTTTGGTAAGTGTTTCACCTTGCTCACAACTGCATACGATCAGTAAGCGCGCCGGCCACATTTAACTTTTTTAGTCGGTAGCAAGTTTTGAATTTTGATCGGGTAACGGCCGAAGCCTATCATATCGATTTTATACCACCAAAGCATCTTCAGCGTTCGCAACTTGCACACGGGCCCCCCGCCTTTTTCGCCCTTGTCCGAGAAGGCTAAGTGTAGATCTTTCCTACCAGAAGATCAAGGGTGTGACTGAAAAACAGCAGTAAGAAGGATCCAAGGAGTAGTAGCAGAAAGGCTGCAGAAGGAATCAGGAACCCAGAGGAGGGTCCAAAGGAGGTGAGGAGGTGGGGGCAGAAAGAAGAGACGAAATCAGACGACAGAACATTGCTAGAGAGCAGGAAAGTAGGTGAAATGAGACAATTTTAGAGAAGAAAATTTTTCGATCGCTACCCGGAATCGAACCCCAGTCCTTTGCATGAGAGGCCAACACCTTAATCTCTAAGCCACGAGAGCCCCCGGGGAAAGACTACATGTAGAATGTCGTTACGCTCATAAGATAACTGCTCAAGTCACTTTTTGGCCGGTTTGGAGTTTTCGGTACTGAAAAAAAGAGCAGAGCCATCTTTGCAATATTGTAGCTCACTTGAGGAAAAGAATAATCCAAATATAAAACCAATTGAGTCGATCAAAGTTCAAGCCTTTCGCAGAGTCAGTTGGTAGCTTTTAAGGACAAGCGAGCTAACTCTGATTCTGGGGATTTCCAGAAATATTGACTAAACCAAATGTGGGCTTTGCCTAACCTATAATGGTTTTATTTGAGTGGACACTTGTTTGGTTAAAGAAAAACTCTCCTTGTCTTTTAAAGGGACTGAATACGGATCCAAAAACTTTAACTTCAATTTTCTCTAAACAGCCTTTATCGCTATAGCACCCTTGCGCTTAAAAGCGACAAATTGTTCGAAAAGAAAAGTTTTTTTCTCAATATTTTCTCAGAATGATAAGAAAGTGCTCAGGCATTTATCTTATGAGCGTGACGATGTGCCTTCTGAAAGAGATAAGGTCGGTCTTCCAGGGTACCGAGTCAGACGGGTGGGAAACCTCCAAAACTCCCCTAATACTCATAACCAAAGTTCAAGGACACCTTGTCGGGAATCTGAAAGAGGGTAGTCAGCCTTGCAGTTAAACATGATACCAACCAAACGAAACTAGTTCCTTCGGTTATGCAACAACAATGCCTTGACCTATCGGTGGGTACGCTACCCGAGAAAGGTACACTATTTAGCTACCAGTAATCTGAACGAGTCGACCGAGTTGATGTGTGTACGCAGTAGGGATTCTGTTTCCACATTATCACAGAAATAGGTTCAGGGACAAGGGCTGCAATTAACTAATGGGTAACCCTACGAGCAGGGATATCGGCAGGGAGCACATAATGGGGAAAACGTTGACCGTTCGTCTCTGTGTCATGTGTAGCAACGAAATCTGCATGGGAGTGGGGGGGGGGGGGGGGGGGGGGGGGCTCTCGTGGTCGAGAGGTGAGAGGTTACGGCGTTTGCCTCAAATTCAATAGGTCCCAGGTTCGAATCCAGACAGCAGAGGAAAGTTTTTTTTCTCAAATTTTTTTGCTTTCACCCTGTACCTGCTCTCTAACAATGTTATACCGTGAGCTTTCGTCCTCGCTTTCTGCCCCCACCCACTCTCCTCCTTTTCCCCCACTCTGGGCTCCAGACTCTTTCTGCAGCCGTTCTACTGTTACTCCTTGACCCCTTCTTATTACAGTTTTTCATCCTCACCTCTGATCTTGCTGTAGGTAAGATTTAACACCCAGCTTTCACGGATAAGGGAAAAGGATCTCGCACGTTAAAGATCCCTTTTTGGTCCAAAATCGATAAGAGTAGATTTTGGCCGCCACACTGGAAAAAACTCAAAATTTCCTACAAACTGAAAATGTTTAACGTGTCACCCGGGCTTATAATTATATTAATATGTCCTTATGCAGTTGCGAGGGTCGAAAAGCACTTTAAAAAATTCAATTAAAAAATCATCACACACATAACTTTGATAAATACAGACTGCATCACTTCTGTAACCACTCCCCTCCCTTTGACTAACAAAAACCCACAACAAACAAATCAAACAAAACAAAACAGAACACACCGAACCAAACCAAGCCAAACCAAGCCAAAACAAATGAAATCCCCCTCATCCCACTCATCAACCCCTCAACAATCAGAAACAACTATGTGAATACGGCTGTTCCCCCGTGAACCCCACTTCAAGTCCCTCACTCACTCACTCACTCCTTCACCGGAAGTGACCGTTCCCCAAAATTCCCTCGCTGACCTCCCCTTGCCCCCTAGCAACGCACGGACACATTTTTGTCACGAAACCCAACATCCGGCGTGAGATCTGCTGGGAAAGGACACACGAAGTCCCCCCTCTTTCAAAGCGTGGCAAGTAAACAAAGATCACTCGTGATTGGCAATTTTGTTAGAGCCGATGGAGATGGTTATCGTGGTCGTGGAGATTTCAGTAAAAAGATTATTTGCTTTCGCCCGTACGGTATAAAGGTTTTAACTGCCCCATAAACATCGTAAGATCATTAATTGGTTTAAAATGAGGGAACTTAAAGAAATAGAAATCGTGCCCATCTCCAATAAAACCTGGAATTACTTGAAAACTCCCCCATACAAACCAAGAGCAATAGCATTCAGTTTTATTGTAAGTTAGTTTTTAGTTTTAGTAAGGTTTTATGGCGCTCGCAACTTCACAAGGTTCTATGAGCGCTAAGGGGTGGATGTCAACAGAGAAGTCCAAACGTGGAATCAGGCTTACTCTGCTCCCCTCTCTAACAGCACAAAGCCTGATTCGACTATCAAGGCACTCCGGAATAAGAAGTTCACAAGAGAGAGACAAACCTACTAAAGAAGTAGAGGCAAAAATGACGATAGTAAGCATGAGGGGGAAAAAGCAGCAGTTCCCCTTATGTAGTTCCGGCACAGTATGAGCATGACATTGATAAATCAGCCAATTTATAATTCTTCTAAGCATAAGAACATGTCTATATCCCCCTCCCTCTTTTGAGAATGGCCTAAAGACAGATTCAGTCATTTTCTTGTGAGATCTAGGACAACGTTAGTTTTAGCTTTTGTACTGGTTTTACGGCACTTGCAGCTCAAATAAGTCATACACGTGCCGAAGCTTAGAGGTGCTACTACTACTTACTAGAGAGTAGTCAATAAGAATTTAAAGAAGGGCGGGAGAAAAGGACGATAGGTGTTTGATTGGAAAGAAGGACCAAACCACACAAGAGCACCCACCAACAACCAAGATGATAATTTATCAGCACTGTATTCAAGCGTAATACCAACTGAGAAATTTTACACTCAAATGTTTGCTGATCTGTTATGGGATCTAAAGTTAAAACTTTATACAGACTTACTTTGATAGAAGAATACCGTTCACATTAAGCGAACAGTGGTGAAACTTAGACGCCCTGTCTGCATAACGTTTACGCAGATGCACGAGCACACTCTCAAATGAAGCGAGTAATGGTGAGGCTTTCACATACCGCTCAAACCTCATAAAGACTTACACCGATGCAAGAACACCTTTTCAGAATATGAAGAGAATTTAAATTTCTGATCGTAAACTCCGTGGAAATGACTGTCCGTGTGTTTGTTTCTTTGTTTGTTTGTTTAAGTATAGAGAAGCACATCGACACAATAATGGTCATTTAGTGCTAGGAAAAAGTAAGACAGAATAGAAAGACAGAAACAACAATGGGAAAGTAGAAGGAGTCGGACCTACCAGTGGGGCCCTCCAACCACCCTCATTTTCGACTGTGCGTGCTTCAAGTCACAAAGCTCACAGAAAGCAGTGAGGTTGGGGGAGGAGAGAAAGGGTGGCTAGAAGTAGAAGGATATATGGTCGCTTTTTAGCACAAGGGGGCTATCCCGAAAAATGCTGTTTTGAGAAAATCGAAAGTTAAGTTTTTGCCTCTAGTTCAGTTCAGTTTCTTTAAAAGATTAGGAGAGTTTCCTTTAAAACCAAACAAATATACACACCAAAGAAACCGAACTTCTCCTAAAGGTCGGGCAATGCCCACTTTTGGTGTAGGTCAAGAATTCTGGTAACCCCCAAAATCTGGGTTAGCCCGCTTGTCCTTAAAAGCGACCATATAATATTATACGAGAAGGGTGCGAATGGGAAGGGTGGAGACCAGTGAGGGCAAGGTTGGGTGGGGGG
>NW_004798002.1:252549-255108 GCF_000002075.1 Aplysia californica | reverse complement strand
GCACAGTTTATGAGTTTTGAGGGTGGTTGGGATAATAGAGGAACATTTATTTTAGAGATCAGAATTACTGTGAGCAGAAACTTTTTCTTCAAAATTTGTGCAAAACATAAATAAAGAAAAGAAATACACACAATTTATTAAGAGGTTGTGTATCAAACTACCACGAAAGAGCCCGACAAAATTCAACTGCACTGTCAGGACTAGCAAAGCCACAGTAACATTTTTGTGCCGTTAGACAAAAACAGGCTTTCATCTAAAGGATAAGACGATCCGAGCATGCAAGAAAGGTAGCAAGCGTGAAATTAGAATATGTGTCTGATGAAAATCAACTGACTAAACAAGTTGAATATACGAAATTCGTCATCCTTGCTGAGTACAGCTGGAATTTGAAAAGCAGCTATTAAATATTCCATCACATTTGTTTCATGTTTAATGGCAATATCGCATGTTACTGAAACCATAACGAGCTGTGATGAATTGTGCTTCGATCTTCCTGTTAGAGCTACGGACAAGGAACTATTCATCCAATGGTTAATTACTACAAGTGTACCAAGTGGGATGCTACAAGACTCGCACAGTCTTTAATGATATTCAACATGATCACCATGCCGAGGAAATGAAAGTCATCTAATTTTCACAAAAAATCGCATTCAAGTAATCTAGAAAGACAGAACACTTTTTGTTGCCCTGAATAACGACGATGTGTTTCGACAATGTTAACAGCAATAATGAAGGAGATGTGAATACCTTTTTGATATTCTGCTACTGTTGATTCTGGTGTTTTTTTTTTGTAGACAGGATGTTTGTCCCTTAAATTTTAAGTTTCTATAACATGCTCAAAGTTAATGTCTTTTTGTTCTAAAAACAATACAAATAAAATCACAGAAGTATTCTAACATGTATTTAAGTTCACACAAGGTATGCGTATTATTTTAATACAGGTCATCTCTTTTCTGCATGCTTATTTCTAAAATATCTTTTGCCCTGTAACGTTTGAGACTTTACTCTATTTAGCTATTGTTGATTAGAAAATAAACAAACAAATCGATTTTGTTCATATTTGCTCAATGACCTGTTTCATAGCAATACTTTTTAAAAGTTCTACTTTTATTAGTATTTTTGTAAATACAAGTCTAGTTTCCTTTTTGAAAAATAATTTTTGTCCGGTAACGTTTACAACATTACGACTGTTTCATAATAATTTCTTTTCTAAGAAATGTTTTGACATTTGTGTGAACAAATGGATATAAAGGACATTGTGCTTCCCCAATCAGTTTTTCTTTTTCGTTATTATGTTTCATGTTTTGACTGTTACGGTTGTGTCCGGTAATGTTTAAGACCACAGCGCATAGGTCTAAACTTCTCTTCCGTTTGCAAAGACTCTAAACAAGCTCTTGCTTTAGCCCTATAAGGATCAAAACTACACATTCAAAGTTATACTGAGTACATGCTCAAGCTATTTGGCCGAATTCTACAATTTGATGCCCTTGTTACAAAAAGTTCATATGTGTATATTTGAAGTATGCAGGCTGTGGTTCCTCTTGTGCGTCTGTATGCTGGCTAGGAATGTTTTTCAATATTCGTTTTGTTCGCTGCTGGTGAGACATAATTATGTGTTCCCTGCGAACTTAAAGAGTTGAGTTATTTTAATAGAAAAGTAGTTAGCATTATCAGGCGGGAAGGACAAGAGTATGTATGCACGTATGCATAAGTTTAACGCCGCTATCAACACTAATAGGTTACTTAAGAAGAAGGACCTGCTATTTTAATCGCCGTCTCCGAAGGACCGCGTCAAATATGTTGAAAGCCTTGAAAACTCCAGAAGACAACTCAATTTCAAGAAAGCCCATTCTGGGATTCGAACCATGGCCGTCTGCTCCCTGGCCCAGCATGATGCTAACTGAGCTAACGGAGTGCCCAGGATGGGAGTTATAGGTAACAGATTTTACACTATTATAGAGATTGAAAACGTGTTCGGAACGTTCGAATTTTGGAAAGGAATTCAGTAAACCAGTAATGCCAGAGACGAGATTGCACTATCAAACAGGGTATTGGAGACAAACTAGAAAAAGAGTAAGAGATAGAATAACTGGGGGTTACAGAAGCACAATCGGGGATGAGGCAATCAAGCAAGGCCAAGAGGTGCAAATTGTGGGAAAGACGGTGTTGACTGCTCTCTGCCATATTAATAAGTGGAGCGTGTTGCCAAAATGAATATCTTCTCACAATGCACGAGTGGAGATATTTTCCGAAAATAGACACATCAAATCTGTAGATTAATGCCATTTTCCTTAAGTTAAACGCGTCTTTTATAATTTCGTTTAACCTATAAATGTCTTGCATCTATCTGGTTCATAAAGGCTGAAATAAGGAGACTTTACTCATTTTGTCAGCACACTTCAAATATGTACCTGACGGTATACGGAGAGAGGAAGTAACCAAATAAAAGCTGCATTTATTCGCCATATTTGGGAATAAGTGCTCCCAATATCATTTGTCTGCTCAAAAAATCTGAACTGGACAAAACAAAAACAAAACAAAACGAAACAAAACACCCCC
>NW_004798002.1:250746-252384 GCF_000002075.1 Aplysia californica | reverse complement strand
CACACACACACACACACACACACACACACACACACACTAGAACAATGAAGAGAACTCTGCCTTTCTCAGACGACATGACGAGCAACTGGAATGGCGACATCATTTTTGATAATTTATATTTTATTAAGAACCCTTGAATCTTACAATTGTCAGGACATTTTGACTAACAAACAAACAAATACTCTTTCCTCACCCACAAACAACATAATGTTCCCCTTCGTGTTCAGAAATACCACGTATCTCGCACATCGACGTTTAAGTATGTTTAGGAGCTGAGGCTTAGTAGCTAATACCAGGAAACAGATTCTGTAAAACTAAACCTCGAGGATGAGACCACTCAGAGTGCTCTGTGCCCCCTCCCCCTCCCTCCCTTGTCCCCCTTTCCATCAGGCCGGGGAGAACGTGTTAGTGATTGATATCTATCCACACGCAAATGTCAAACCGATATAGTCCCTTTGTCCGACCTCTACATCTAGTGAGTCGAAAAGTAGATGGCGACGCAAAGGAATCAGGCGCTCGTCAAATTGTGGGCATATTATTATGGAGTTACTGCTGTACCCTTAATTCTTTTTAGAAAAGGCACCTCACGCATATTATTTTCTCCACTTCACCCAGGAGGGAATGGGCACCCGGCGATAGATAACGAAAAACCTTGTCAGTTTGTTGGTCTTTTGGCAAGTTAGTGCGCGTAATCCCCAGATCACCCTGAATGTTCCCCAGGAAGCCAAGAAAGATTCTGAGTCGTTTTCTGTAGTCTGCTTGGATAATAATGGTTGTAAAGTGGATAGAGCATACTGTAGAGCGTTACTACTACTACTACTACTACTACTACTACTACTACTACTACTACTACTACTACTACTACTACTACTACTACTACTACTACTACTACTAAGGTGGCGTCGGTAGCCTAGTGGTTAGGCTACCGGACTCGTAATCGTGAGATTGCGGGTTCGGGGGTTCGGGGGTTCGAGCCTCAGCTCGGTCCGACGTTGTGTCCTTGGGAAAGGCACTTTACACGAACTTCCCACTTGGCTCGGTCCTATCGGAGACGGACGTTAAATTAGGAGGTCCCGCCTCTTAAATAACCTAATAGTGTTGATAGGGGCGTTAAACTCATACCTTTTCACCATTTTCCTCCTCCTCCTCCTCCTCCTCCTCCTCCTCCTCCTACTACTACTACTACTACTACTACTACTACTACTACTACTAACTACTTACCCAGGCTCAGTCCTGGCGATGGGCACGTAGCAACCGTTGTTGATGTTGTGAAGCATGAACTGGGCCACCCGGGTTCCCTTCTCGTCCAGCTCTATGTCATGAACTAGACCTGGAAAAGAGCAAGAGTATATAGAAGAAAGGAAGAATATGAAAGAAAGAAAGAAAAAAAGAGAAGATTGGAGGAGACAGGGGAGAGCAGCGAGGGAAGTGTGTGAAGGTTGTCAGAAATTGGGGAGGGAGATTAGAGAGGGGGTGGGGGTGGAGGTGGGGAATATGAGGAGTAAGGGAGAGAGGAGTTGAGAGTTGGGTTGAAGGTGAATGCGGGAGAGAGGAGGGGAGAGTGGAGGGAGGGGAGAGAGGGGAGAGAGTGGAGGGAGTGGAGAGAGGAAGGGAGAGTGGAGGGAGAGGAGAGTGGAG
>NW_004798002.1:244823-246753 GCF_000002075.1 Aplysia californica | reverse complement strand
TAGATAGATAGATAGATACATACATACATACATACATACATACATACATACATACATACATACATACATACATACATACATACATACATACATACATAGATAGATCGATAGATCGATAGATAGATAGATAGACAGATAGATATTTAAGAAAGATGAACATTTTTCCATCAAAGGCAAGACAAATGCACGAGCTATAAGGTTATACCAAACAACTTCATATGCCCCAAGAATGGACAAGCGTCTGATTTAACTGTGTTGTGGAATACATTTATTAATTTGCTCATTCGAGTTTCTGATTTTTGTATGACGATTCAAAATACACTGGAACATTGCCCTTCCCTAGAACAATTACAAAGTTCTATATGCTCAGTACCTACTTTTGAGAAATTTGACGTTCAACATTTTGAGCTTCACAACATGTCTAGCTTTTTCGAATGCGATTCTGTTACTATCTTGGTTATCAAGAATAATCTGACGATTTTTGGTAGAGCAGAAAGAACATTGAATATTGGTTTCTTTCGTCAATTCTTAGCAACTCAAGCAGCCAGAAAATGTCAGATAGAACTTTGTAATTCTAAGATAGTGATTGGACTGCTGCTGCTTGAACATGCTACATGTCCGTCCGCTACATCCGTAAACAGTTAAAACTAAATCTTCTATCGTGCTGATCAAAAGAGAATGGATCCGAAACACAACATCAATTTACGCTAAGAGAAGCCCGATTCCGTTTCATTGATTGCTAAATGGGTTGGTAAATCCACGTTTCCGTGTGCCTTAACTTGCTATTAATCTCTTCTATGGTGTAGTCAACTTGATGGCAGTTTCACTTACTTTTAAAATGAGCTTCCCCTTTGACAAAACCCTTTGGCAAAACACAACTTTAAAGAAACAGCTTTGTGAAAATAGAGTTTGAACTGACAACGTCTTTAAGTAAAAATATCATATTTATGAGGTATGTTGAGAAGATAAAGTGAAACTGGTGCCTTTTTCCTTAATATAATATGCCTTTATTATGTTTTTAATATAATAAATTTGTACAAACCCAACTTATAAAGTTCTTGAATCTGTAATTTGTGCCCATAGGGTTGAAATCTCAGAATTAACCCATCATGTCAGCACAACTTTTACCTAATCGAGAAATTGGAAGTATACATAATTTGATATAATCCTACACGAGCTCCAATTATTTCAATTAGTATCGTATAATGCATGACTATCGTGCAGAAGAATAGTCTGGTTCGAATGCTCGATCTGGAATTGTTTTATTTCTGTTGTTAGGGATTGTTTTGTTTACAATTCTCCAAATACTTGGTCCAGTCCTATTCCGAGATAGACCTCACAGTGTCAGAAGCCCCACCTCTTAAATAACGTTTCGGAGTTGAAAGTAGCGTTAAATCCATACCATACTGTAGAGACTTGACAGAACGTCGGGTTGTGAACAAAGTACAGATGAATTAAGGTTTATTTACATTCGCCTTATAAACACATGTGCGTATCTATATATATATATATAAAAGTGGACTTGGGAGGCTTTGTGCACAAACTCCTCCCTTATTACCTAACCCTCACCTTTGAAACTTTGCAGGCGACCACAGCATCCATGTGGCTAGGACCTAACTTTTAAAAATGCACGCAAACTGTTTTCCCCGATTTTTTCCAAAATGCTTTGTTTCGTCCACACAGAGTTCCAGTCTTGGGAAAGTCCGTCAGCTAAGACGCAATTGTGAACAAGTGAGGTTTCCGTTCACTAGCCGAGCGCACTGTTTAAACATCTTTGAAATTCTGGAGTGTAAAATCACGAAAACGGAATAGAGAATCAGTCTATACAACTATTATTGGCAAACTGGAAACACGCGTGTCACCATAGATGTCGGAATGAAACTTAAGAACTTGATTTTTTTTTTTGCAGGCAGGGGGGCAGGAAGGGGTG
>NW_004798002.1:238211-243064 GCF_000002075.1 Aplysia californica | reverse complement strand
GGGTGCTCAGGTGTGGTTTGCTTCTTCTTTCCTGTCAAACATCTATCGTCCTTATCTCCCATTCTTCTTTTTTATGTTTGTTACTCTCTTGTAACACCTCTGATCTTCTGGCGCTCATATGACCTTATGCAATTGCGAGCGCCGTAAAACCTCTACTAAAACTAAAAAAGCTTAGACCAAAGGGGAAATGAGGATACGATAATAATGGCAACACAAGAAATGAGCTGACAGGGTTTAAAAATAAATTCCGTAATCATGTTGAATCGACGAAAACTACATCACAGCACCACCCTGCGGCTATTTTCTTTTTATTTTAAGTTTGGGTTACTTTTAAAAAAATTATTTCATTTTAAGTGGGGTCTTCTGTCCGCCTACACGACACCTCTATGCCTTTCATATTGTCCAGCGCTGCCTTCTTACTGATGTGTCTTTGGAGAATTAGATACATTTGAACAATCCCTCCCCCCCTTCCCCAAATCGGGCCGTCCTTCTTTTCTAAAAACCTAACGGTCAGAAGAGTTGTTTTAAAGGGCCATTTGGTGAGTGGTTGGCGGGTGCTCTGGAGTGGTTTGCTACTTCTTTCCTATCAAACATCTGTCGTCCTTATCTCCCTTCCTTCTTTTTTTGTGTGTTTGTTACTCTCTTGTAACACATAATCTATTCTTCGGCACTTATATGACCTTATTGTGTTGTAAGTCCGTAAAACTCATACTAAAACTTAAAAAAAGCTCAATTTCATGTCCATATAATAATATGTCAAACGAATTTTTAGTGAAAAAAAACAACATTCCTTTCCTCATAAATTAGTGAGGATTACTTTTTAAAATATATGTTCACATTAAACGAGAAATACTTGAAAATGGGAGTGCTATCTTTAAAGAGTTTTTTTTTCAGCATAAATGAAGATTACTTTTAATAATAATAATATTTCTGTTGGCTTTGAAAAGGTTGACAGGCAACGCTATAAACACTCACGGGTTGCCTGTGGAAAAACAAGTAAAAGAAAATATTTTTTAAAAAAGAAAACAATGTGTCACGACACTGTGGAAGCAGAGAGTTGTCAAATTTCTGGACGTTATATCGCTGCCCAAGAATGACAAAGTTCTATTTGCTCAGTGTTTAGATTTGAGACATTTTACATTTTTTTTAAAAATTCACATGTTAAGCTCTTTCGAATGCAATTCTTTGAACATCTTGATAACGACTCCAAAAAATCTTACGATTTTGGTAGAGCAGATAGAAAATTTGGCTTCTGACCCCATGATATTAGTAACTTAAACAATCCAAAAATGCCAGAAGGAACATTGTACTTCTAGGGTGGCGATTTGGAGTTATTGGTATCATCTTAAAGCTTGTTCAAATGATTTTCTTTTGATGTAAACAAATGCCCATTTATCTTGAATAGAGGTTGACAGAAATAAAACCAAATTTTGGCAGCCTTTTTCTCGCTAATCTTGCCTCTGATACAAGGCGACCCCCCCCCCCCCCTCCTTTAATCACAAATATCTCGATCTCTATTCAAGATTAATGGATATTTTACTCGAAATGCAAAATAAATATACAAACTGGAAAACTATAACAATAACCTCATATGCCCGAAAATTGACGAGCGCCTGATTCCATCGCGCCATGACACGGGTCTCCAACGTCTCAGCAACTTAACCCTATCCGTACGCTCTGGAGTCATTTTGTATCCCGGGGTTGCATTCTTCACATTTTAGAATACTTCTAGCTCTAAGATCTCTTTAAAACGTTCAGTACTTCTCAAAAAAATCATTTTGACAGACTGCTATGCAAAGCGTACGGATCGGATTAACGAATAAATTTCCTCTTTTAAAGTGGTAGCACAGAGTTCCCCACGTTGTTTGGATACGATAGCAAAACACGACAGACGGATAGGGTTAATCAATACGTCTATTCTCTTCGTGATTTAACGCGGCCCTTCGTTCCTCTCGCTTCTGCGTTTGGTTCGCAACACAAACTCACAATAGACGTATCCAGAACGAACCATGGGAAATATAGATAGTTTGGTGTTCGATCAAAATCTGGGGAAAACACGCAACATATGGCTATCTCAGAATTACAAAGCTCTATCTGCTCAGTACCAGTTTTGAAAAATTATGACTTCAAAGGTTTTGAATTTCACACCATGAATACAATACTTTGAATATCTTGATAACAACTCCGAATAATCTTACGTTTTTAATACAGCAGATAGGCCATTTGGTTTCTGACTTCATGGTTTTAGTAGCTCAAAGCGGCCCAAAATGTCAGATATAAATTTGTTATTCTGAGACCGCGATAGAACTGGCCGTTGAAGGAGTGCCACTCACTCGCTGAAAATCCCGGTAGTGTGTCATTTCTGCTCACGCAGTGTGTCATTTTATGCCCAACGCTCGTTCGTGTCGATTTTTTCTTCTTCTCTTTTTAAGATCAGACGCAATAGAACCCCCCCCCCCCAAAAAAAAAAACAACAACAACAACAACAACCCACACACACAAAAAAACACACAAAAAAACAAACAACAACAACCCCCCCCCCCCAAAAAAAAAAAAACAACAACAACGAAAAAACAACAACCAAAAACAACTAACAACTCGCCATCCTCTTCCTTTTTTTTCAAATCACAACGGTGAAGGGAGCTGCTTTTTGGAGCGAGTTGTTTATGTCACCATTTAACGCACAAAATACTAATTTTGTTATACAGGGAGCCCTCTACGGCTGGATCGAACCGATCACCCGACCCGGTCACCTGAAACTGACAACAAACACGTTTGTTTATGAGGCGACCGAGTCGGGCGATCGGCCCCTATCCCATCCGTAGTGGGCGTAGTTTTAGATTGCTCATTTCGTTGCCCTAAAAAGCGTTTGCATTATTGTTCGCATGATATTGTTATACTAAGTCTGTTGTGTGTCACGGTGAGGTGGATTAGGTCGCTTGTCAACTTTTGGGCATATTATGGCGTTATCGGTATAGAAACCTTACAGCAGGTCCAACTATCTTGCTTTTGATGAAAAAAAAGAAGAAACCCATCCAACCTGAATAGAAATCGAGATATTATTTGGTTTTGAAGGAGATGGGGGTTGCCTGGTGTTAGAGGCAAAATCAGCGAGAAAATGGCCATAAGAATGTGCTGACTTTCATAGATTCAGTGTACTTGGAAGCTACAAATTTACATTTCTGTGGCTTGAAACAACGTTTCATAGTAAAAATCCATACATGCTTTCTAAATGGACATTAAAGGTATTGATCCACAAAGAAAATTGCTATAAATTGCCGAAAAGAGCGGGAAAATGTCCTTCATTTGGGCCAAAGGTGCAGTCCACAGTGAACTGGAGGAATAACGTCACGGTTCATGGTCTGGGATAATATGATAAGTCTATGACTATGATCCAACTTCTTTTGTTTGTTTCAGTAATGCTTTTTTACGGTGCTCGCAACTGCATAAGGTCATATGAGCGCCAAGGGGTGGATATCAACAGAGAAGTCCATACAGGGAATCAGACTTACTCTGCTCACCTCTCTAGCCTCAACAGCACAAAGTCTGCCTCGACTATCAAGGCACCACGAAAATAGCAGCTCACAAGAGAGTGACAAACATACAAAAGAAGTAGAGGAAAAATGACGAAAGCAAGAATGAGGAAAGAAAAAGCAGCAGTTCCCCCTATGTTGCTCGGCACAGTAAGAGCATGACGTTGATAAATCAACCCATTTAAAATTCTACTGTGCATAAGAACATGTTAATATCCACTCTTTGGAAATGGCCTAAAGACAGCGTATAGTCAGTAGAAACCGCCCTTGCAGTTGTCAAGCTGGTGTTCGAAGGCTTTTGAGTTCAGTTCCGACTTAGAAACTGACAAAGGTTTTCTTTTCGTCTTATTTATTTATTTCATTGTTGTGTTGCTTGTTTGCTTGATTGCTGTTGTTGTGGGTTTTTTTGGTCTATTTTTCTTTAAAAGCGTAAATCTTCCAGTATCTCTGACAGTGGTTCGTCGATATAACAGACGGGAGTGGAAATTTAAGAAAAGACAGAAACAATAAATACAAGCTCCTACAATCTGAAAAACGTTTAATGTGTCCCGCGAACTCATATGACCTTTTAAGCAGTTACGAACGTTGTAAAACACTTACAACCCCCCCCCCCAAAAAAAAAAACACGAAAAAAACCCAACCCCACCACCCCAAAACTAACACACTAAATAAAAAAACAAAACCCAACAACTGAACAAACCAAAACAAATGCAAATCCAGAGCTGAGTTGAGTACACAGTAAGGATCATTGTTGAACCAATTGATCAGAGCGCTTTAAAATAACAATAAACATGGGATGTAAGGGGGTGTTTCATATCACAAAGGCAATCCAGATTTATTTGAACACCCTTCTTTTATTTGTTTTGTTTTGTGCTGTTTTTATTACACGACCATTTAAAATGTACGAGATAAACGTTAATCAGTTTAAAAAAACAAAACAACCCATAATAAACACACAACAAAAAACAAAACAACCCCCTCCCCCCACCTGATAAACCACAAAATAAAACAACCCCCCCCCCCAGAAAAGTGTTTCTCTTGGAATTGCTCTCCAAAACTAATTCACCGACTTTGGTCCTCGTCCATTGTTAGCATGACATGCAGCTTAACGACACATGGCTGTTGTGACGAGCTCTTTATCGAGTTCTTTATTCCAGAAGTTCTCATTTGTGTGGTGCTGGTTTACGAGGGTGTTCCATTAAGTCATTGAGGTGGAAGCGGACACTGAGCTACCTAATAGGGGGTGCCCACATACGCGTTCGGGTCTGGTCGGGTCTGGTCGGGCCTATCGGGTCGGGGTTTCAGTGCCCACTACAGCCC
>NW_004798002.1:220432-237922 GCF_000002075.1 Aplysia californica | reverse complement strand
TGTGTGTGTGTTCGTGAGTGCTTGCTTTCTTGCTTGCTAACTTGCTTTAGTCTACGTGTCCACCAAAATAAGATCATTTCCAGGTCATGCTAATGTACGAAGTTTTTGCACGGTGTAGAAGCGACTCAAAAAGATCCACGTCCACCGACATCAGACCAACTAAACCTATTTTTAGCCCAGTGTGTTATGATTACGAGAACAACAGACAGCACTAGCGATTTATTTACCTTTTTAAAAAACTAAAAAGCAACAAATTATAATTATGGGAAAAATTGTTGGTAAGTTGGGAGGATGAGAAGAAGGGGGAAAAAAGCTGTAACTGGGATTCGAACCCACGCTCACAAAATAATATTTTGCGTTTCCAACGCAGACACACTGTTCACTCGGCCATCAGAACTTTCATCAGCAAAGGGTAAATTAAGCTTTATATTTACAGCACTGATTCGGGAAAGGCAAAGCGACATAATAAATCGAGATGTAGATCTAAAATCTAGGCCTAGATCTAGTGGACCTGTAGATAAGGTCTGGAGAAAACTAAAAATTGGCGGAAAATTAGAAGCACTAAACATTAGAGAACGTAAATCTAGACACGACCTTACCTAGATTCTTGGTCTAACATGGCCTATTTTTAACCCTCCTGAAAACAAAATAATATAGATCTAGATCTAGGTCAAGTGCTTTTATTAATTTTTTTCTGCTGTTTTTCAGCACAAATCTGCTATTGTACAACATATTATAATGAGATACAACTTTATTGATCATGTAAAGTGCAATGAAGAAGCAAAAATGTACTTAAAGATGCAATTTTCCTTCCAAAATGAGTCGAATCGAGGCCAGAGTATTACTTAATGTATTCATGGGTCAAAATGGACACGTGACTCAGCCTTGTTGTGATTGGCTGCAAACCACCCGATCGCGCGATTCGCAGGCCAGAAAACAAACGCGTTTGTTTTTGTAGGTCACTGATTGCGTCGATCGGTTTGTGCCACGATGGCCGCCCTCAATTTGGCTAGCCCTGACTACCCGATGGGCCCGACCCGGCCCGACCCGACCCGATCGCGTATGTGGGCACCCCCTATTAGAATTACAAAGTTTTATTATAGCTCACATTTTTGGGGCCGTTTTGAGTTACTATAACTATGCGATCAGACACCAATAAATCTTCTCTCTGCTCTGTCAGAAGTGTAAGAGTATTTAGAGTCGTTATAAGGACATTTTAAAAATTGCTTTCGAAAAGTTTTTTTAGTTTTATTAAGAGTTTTACGGCCCTTGCACAACAATAAGGTCATATAAAGGCCGATGATTTGACGTGTTACATGAGAGCAACAAACACAAAAAAGGGCTCGTGGCCTAGAGGTTAAGGCGTTGGCCTCTCATTCAAAGGTCCCAGGTTCAAATCCGGGTTGCGACATAAAAAAATTTTCTTCTCTAAAATAGTCTCCTTTCACCTCCTCTCCTGCTCTCTAGCAATGTTCTGTTGTCTGCTTTCGTCTGCTCTTTCTGCCCCCACTCCCTCTCCTCCTTTGCCCCTTCCTCTGGGCTCCTGACTCTTTCTGCAGCCTTTCTACTGCTACCCCCTGGCTCCTTACTGCTGTCTTTCAGCCACAACCCTGGTCTTCTGGTAGGAAAGATCTACACCTAGCCTTCCCGGACAAGGGCGAAAAATCTCGGCGGGTTCGTGTGCAAGTTGCGCACGTTAAAGATCTCTTGGTGGTCTAAAATCGATAAGAGTAGGCTTCGGCCGCCACCCGCGCAAAATTCTAAATTTCCTACCAACTGAAAAAGTTTCATGTGTCACGCGCGCTCATATGACTTTATGCAGTTGAGAGTGCCGTAAAACACACACGAACAAAAAAGGGTAACGTTGCTGCATAATTCAATCATCACTGTCGTTAGCAGTGTTTTCAAAGGTTCCACGTACTCCTGATGGTTTTCCGTGCGAAAGATGACTGTTTAAAATGAAACATAATGTTATACAGACTGTTTTGTTACGTTTTGATTTCAAGTAATACAATACCCGGATCATGTGGTTCATTCAACAGGGAATTCTCTAAGGGCCATTCCAAATAAACTGACTCTTAATTTTACTCCATGTTTTCTGACTAACCACTGGTACGACTGCTCTAAACAAAAGTAAAGTTTAACGCAGGTTATTAACGTTGATAATTGAGACGAGTCAAATTTTATTTTCTTGTCAGCTGAAAGTTTTACGAAGTTCAAACAAATACTCGCTTTACTATGTTAACAAAAATATTTACTAAAAAGAAATTAAGTTAAACTTTTGAAACGTCTGATGGATTTGTTGCAAAAATTTTTTTTGCTGTCATAAGGATGGCTTTGGACGTGTTAGGTTTTGGGGTCACCAAAAATGTCAAAGAAGTTGAATTTCCCACAAGCAGTCTTGTTTTGGCAATGTGTTCACGAAGCAATTTTACGAACGAATGATAGCACATTTGCAGCGAGGGGAAAAGTATAAGTTATCCACGGGTGGCTCGTGGGGCTAAAAAGTGGGCGTGCACAATTAAGCAATACCAGGTTGAAGATAGTCAAGGGCATAGTAAATGGAATGGTAGGATCTTTGGGTTGGTGAAGGAGGACCTCATGCTTTTATGTTCATTCTTTTTACTTGTCGCTTTCATTTTCTTAGCTAAACATCCATTTCTTTATCCTGCTTTGGAACGTAAGGATGTCACGTTCATCTCCCTCAGATTCACGGTCACAGAATCACGTAAAATAATGGCAAGACAATGAACCAATCACAATTCACTTGAACACTCCGCTGGATTGCTCTGGGAATCACATAATTTTGGCAAAGAATAATAGTGTACAGTCTATCGTTTTTATTTTAAGACAGTCTATTTTGGGCTATGTCTCGAGGGTGCACATTTGAAATGATATTATTATTAGTATCAATGTACCGCCAAATTTGCTACGGGTGTCGTCATGGCGTGGGTTATCCCAAAGAGTGATTTATAGGTCAGGTTGCCACTGTTTAATATTATCCTATTATATTTAGTTAAAGCGTGAAGACTTTGGTATGACATAGTAGATGTTTTACGGCGTTTTTGACACTATGAGTGACAGTTACAGCGCCCGAGAGAACTTTGTTTTGATACTATATTTGGCTAGTGTTTGTTTCTGGCTTCTTTTATTTCATGTTCGTGGGTGATGTTCGCAATAGTAATAGAATATTAAACAACGTTGGTGTGGCACTGCACGACCGTGCTCTATGGACGAACCGGGCCTGAAGTTATACTTCCGAGTCACTATTTAATTTACTCAAATATGTGTTAAAAGTCGGAAAACATTTTAAAGCATGAAATTAGAGCTCTGTTGTTGGGCTTTAATGCTAGGAAAAATCAGATTCGATTACTAAGCTGTAACAACAACCAAAACAACAAATATTATCAAATTATCACTTTCCTTCTAGGAAACAAACATACATTTTGAGGAATTCTTGCAGTGTTTTTCAATGGTAAAATGCAAGAACATATTATTTTTCAAACGAGAACTTCGAAATGTGCAACAATGAAACAACATTTTCGGTGGCCAAGAGAATAGGATCTCAGGCTCCCAACCGTAAGGACATGGGTTCGAATCCTCCCATTCTACTGCATTTACAACAAAAAATTAGATCACTTAATTTCAAAAGATTAGAGGTGTTGCAAGAGAGTCTTCTTCTTTTTCTATCCCATGGTTGGGGCAACCATGGGGGGCACCACTGCATCTAAAAACCAGCTCTCGCCATTTATCTTTGCCCTCTGCTTTCCTCAGATTGTCACCTATCGTCTTTCCTGTCCACTTTGTAATGGTGTCCTCCCATCTCCTTCTTTGTCTTCCTCTCTTTCTCTTTCCGTGTACGATTTCTTGTAGTATTGTTTTGGCAAGTCCTGTGGATGTTGTGACATGCCCATACTATTTTAATTTTCGTCTCCTCACTCTGGTCAGTAGATCTTGGAAGTGGTTATTCCGACCCCGAATGAGAATAACCTACGTCTCGCTATTCTCACCCCTTCCCTTGTTTAACCGGAAATGACCCAAGAGGGATCAGAGCTGAGCTTAACGGGGCTAATGCTCCACAGGGTCGTGTTGGTGTCCAAATAGACATACATCTAGATTTAGTCAAAATGAGGGTTGTCAAATTGGAGCCAAATCCCAGAAATTTGTCTCTTTTGGATCGCGTCTGGCCCGGAAAATTTCATTTGGCTCTGGCTCTTTTTTTTTTTTTTTTTTTTGCTCAAAACTCCAAATGTTGAAGAAGAAGGAGACAGAAGAGGCAAGAAAAGGAAAAGAAAAAGATAGTATAAAAGAAAAAACATGAAAGTGAAGAAAAGAGCTTGGAGTGTTTAAAACTATTAAACTAGTTAACACGATTTAACGCCCTCGTCCATTTGGTCTGAATAATTTACAACCCTTCAACCGTCGAGCGAGAGCATGGTCTCGAGCTCCTATCTCGTTGCGTTCATACATGCTCTCTGTTCCTGGAACCATAATGTATTGTGTGTAGAGAGGCCTGCCATCGTTAAGAGTGTAAACAACGAATGGTGCGGCCGGTCCCACATCCCGACCAGTGTCGGTAGTGAGCTTTTATTTTACTGGAGAGGCGAAAAATGTTTTTACATTATTATTATTCGTTCCTTACCACATTCAGTAAGCCACCAAGGGCTCAGGTGATTTTATCGGCCTGCGAGAGATCAGGAGGGAGTTCTCGCCTCATTCATGCCCACACCGGGTGGGAGCTATTCACACCGGGGGGAGGGGGGGAGGGGTGAGAATAGCGAGACATGGGGGTTATTCTCGGGTGAGAATAAAGGTGGCCGTTGGATCTTCATGCTGCCCCACTGCGTGGGTGATTCTGCTCCGCATCTCAGCATGTGAAACGTGGTCTTTGTATGAGATGTCAAAGAGTCCGCAAGAGAGTAACAAACGCAAAAAAATATAATATATACACACAAAGGGAGGAGAGATTAAGACGCGACGCGATAGACGTTTGATATAAACGAAGGAGCAAACCACACTAGAGCACCCAGTTCTAGGGCTGGATCCTGCTCGCCAAATTTGAGAGTGGCGATTCGCGATTCAGTCGGCTTCAATGAATCGCGAGTACGCGAGCGCTCGTGGAGCTGTGGCAGAACACTGACTGAAACGGAACAGTGTCATGTCAACGCCACTTGGCGAGCGTGAGTCCCACTCTTGTTGTTCCGCCATCCTCTCCGCCCCACACCCTTTGTTGCGCTGCTCTATAAACTGACCTCAATTAGTGACCCCCATAAATTACCCCCCCCCCCCAAACCCCACCATTCGCTACAAAAAATGGCTCCATAAAATTCTTTCTGTCTATTGGTTGGACCCCGTTCATTTAGTTTTAATAGGGGGATTGGACTATACCATCTTTTGTAAAATAAGCTAAGTGTTCCGTTCCTTTCTTGCGCTCGTGACTCTACTCAGCAGTAGGTTAAACAAGCCACAAGGTGGTGACAGCGACAGGGGAGTGAATCGGGAATCGTTTGGCGATACTGTTCCACGTTCCGCTGAAGTGAACCGTGAATCGCGTTCCGCAGGAAAGAGTGGCGACTCAGTTACGTTCTCGCGCTCGTGACCCAGCCCTAGCACCCACCACCCACCTACATGGTCATCATTATCATCCGGTGCCTTGCCGAATGGCATGGGCGATCATGGACCTCCACTTCACTCTGTCTTGCGCTGCAGCAATGGTGGCTGTTGTTCTTGCTGCTCCTAGCCATGTTGTCATCTTGTCCAGTACCTTTTCCCTCTGTCTGCCTCTGCCTCTCTTTCCATCAAACTTGCCTGTTGTTACAATGTTTTCTAATGCTTTTTTCCGCATTGTGTGTCCGAAGAAATTACCTACGTGGTACTCACCTCTGAATGTTGCTCCGTAGCTGTAGTTAGCCAGGAGAGCCCCGCGGGTTATGGGGATACCCATAGAGAGGCTCATGTTAAAGGCTCCAGCTATGGCGTAGATACCGTCCGATACGAGGAGAGGGTGGATTCCTTTCTGAAAGCGGCGTAAAAACAGTGCTTTGGTAGGGGTTTTGCTTGGTTGAGGGTGGATGTGGAGGGGAAAGGGAAGGGGGAGACGACAGGGACTGTTAAGGGAAGAGAGAGAGAGTGAGAGAGAGAGAGAGAGAGAGAGAGAGAGAGAGAGAGAGAGAGAGAGAGAGAGAGAGAGAGTGAGAGACAGACAGACAGGCAGAGAAAGACAGAGAGATAAAGAGAGAGAGAGAGACAGAGAGAGAGAGAGAGAGAGACAGAGACAGAGAGAGAGAGAGAGAGAGAGAGAGAAAGAGAGAGAGACAGAGAGGAACACAGAGAGATAAAAGGAGAGACAAAGAGAAAGAGAAAGAGAAAGAAAGAGAGAGAGAGAGGGAGAGAGAGAGAGAGAGAGAGAGAGAGAGAGAGAGAGAGAGAGAGAGAGAAAGAAAGAAAGAAAGAGCAAGCGAAGGTGCGAACGAAAGAAAGAAAGGCAGAAAGAAAAAAAGATAAAAAGAAGGAAAGAAAGAAAGACAAACAGACAGACAAAAAGACAGAAAGAGAGAAAGAAAAAGAAAGAAAGAAAGAAAAAGAGAAAGAAAGGAAAAAGAACAACCACCCAGTAGGAACAGAGGAGATAACCAGAGACAACTCACAAACCTCATAGTTGGAACATGACGTGTTATTCGGGCGGGGGGGGCCCACGGCCCCGAGGTTTCTTTTTCAAGATTTCGGGGATTTTTCCTTTTCCTTTCTACCGTTATCGGTATGTTTTTTTAACCCGGAAAAATATTGTTTGGGAAATATTCTACACATCGTCCCTTCAGTTTGCGGTTTTATTGATAATAAAATGGCTGCATGCAAGGGATAAACGTGTGTGTGTGTGTTTGGGGGGGGGGGGGGGGGCATTTAGGATGTTATGCTTTGTGTCTGTTTAGTAAAATCTTTTTGTCAACAATTTTTTTCATGAATTATTATCATCATCATCATCATCATCATTATTGTTTAAAAAGCAGAGCTTTACAGACAAAAATATAAATATAAAATGTTAAAAATGTGTTTTATTGAATCGGCGAGACGTTTTACCAGGTAAGCTTCCTCAGGAGCAATCATATCACCATCATCATTATCAACAACAACAACAAGAACAGAAATCCAAAAGCAATAGCAATCTAGTACAAAATCACAAGAGGAGGGACAAGCAAATGAAGAAATAATTATATTCAAGGACAAAGTAAAAAAGAAAAATTAAAAATCTAAATGCCACCATACACCAAGACTGGGAACAAAACGTACAATTGATCAAGAAAAAACAAAACAAAAGAAAAGCAACAAAAAACAAACAAACAAACAAAACAAACAAACAAAACAAACAACAAACAGATGCATGATAAGAATGTGAAAAAAGCACAAAAATGAATTAATAAAAGCAATAATATTAACAGAAACCAAAAAATAAAGCAATCAAGCAAACCAGGGGCGAAGGCTAACTTGTTTGACAGGGTAATCAAAGTGAAACGGGACCAGATATGGCCTGGGGATATCACACAAGAACCTTGCTCGAGGCGGCGACTCAGAGTTGTGAATGAAAACAAATCCGGAATTCATTATTGTATGTTCAACCGCCAAAATAATCGGGAAAGTATCTAATTAAATATCAATTCCAACTAAAATTAAATTTAACTTTAGATGTGAATACACAAACACAAAGCAAAGAAGCAGAGATGTCAGTACTAGATCTATGTTATAGATCTACCAGGGAGTCTAACTCCTTGGTAGAACATGACAATTATAATTTTTTTAATTTCACATTTGGCTGTTTTTTGTCTAGCCTTTCGCGGCCACGAGCCTGTGTCATAATCGAGGTCACGATCTGATTATAGGGCAGTAAAAAGTAGAGGAGAAAAAAAGAGCACTTGAAGCAGTCGAGAGATTAATAGGAGCTAGTTCCCCTCACATCTGTGAGGTAGACTCGACCAGTGTAATAGTTAGCCTACCTAATCAGTTCTTCAGACTAATTATAACTGTGGCCCGAAAGGGGTGAACAGGGTATATGTGGCAATGAAACAGTTTCGACCATTATGCATATGTTCCCTTCAACTCTGTTGGAAGACTCTTCCAGTCTCACTTTAAGCTTACTTAATCAAAGCTTGTGACTGCTTATGGAGTGGCCCAAGAGGGGTGACAGGCTATTTCTGTGGCAATGAAACCGTTTATAATGTTAGGCATACTGTTCATTATTGATTATGAACGTCTTTTTACATTTAATTTATGAAGTATGCGTTTATGGGTGAATTTGACTGCGACAAGGTTTCAAAATTAGGAAGGGAAGCAGTGATTATTTGATTATATAGACCCTTCGCCTCTGAAGAAAACAAGGAATCGATCAGTCAATTACCAAATAAATAAATAAATAAATAAATAGATCGTCCATACCATCAAGGAATGTCAGATCCCCCGTGTGGGCGGAGCTCCCGGCGTAGTCCACTGACAGGAAGGCGTACCGTCCGTCTCTAAGCCCCGCCCTGTCTGCCTGTCGCATAAACTCCAACATGGCGTCAGAGTACATGAGCAAGACAAACACTGAAAAGGGGGGGGGCGGTGGAGGGGGAAGGGTGGGAGAGGGAAGGGGGGAGGGGAGGTGAGTTCGGGAATGGTGGGGAGAAGAGGGGAGAGATGGGAAGGGAAGGGACGGAGCGGGAGAGGAGGGTGGTGGAGGTTATAAGAGGAGAGAAGAGATTATAAGAGAAGAGAGGAGGGGGAGGGGAGAGGAGAGGAAATTTTTATTATCATTATTATTATTATTATTATTATTATTATTTTTATTATTATTATTATTATTATTATTATTATTATTATTATTATTATTATTATGATTAGAGTAGTAGCAACAGCAGTAGCAATTGTAGTAGTAGTAGTAGTAGTAGTAGTAGTAGTAGTAGTAGTAGTAGTAGTAGTAGTAGTAGTAGTTGTAGTAGTAGTAGTAGTAGTAGTAGTAGTAGTAGTAGTAGTAGTAGTAGTAGTAGTAGTAGTAGTAGTAGTAGTAGTAGTTTTATTATATTACAAAAGGGAACACAACCGATCAAACAAATCCGAGTGACCTCATGACCTCTCGCTTCCATTCTTAAGCACCTCGACAAAGTCCTGGCTCTTGGTGAAGGTAACACAAACATACACACACACACACACTCACACACTCACACACACACACACACACACACACACACACACACACACACACACGCGCGCCGCGCGCGCGCACGCAAACACACACATACATACACACACACACACACACACACACACACACACACACACACACACACACACACACACACACACACAAAATCCAACTAACCTCGTGACCTCTCGCTCTCGTTCTTCAGCACCTCAACAAACTCCTGGCTCCTGATGAAGGTCACTGACTCCAGCGACAGTCGCATCACCTGGACCGACTTGGAGCCGATGCGAGACTGGGAGGGGGGGGGGCGACGAAATAATAATAATATTTTTATTAATAATAATAGTAATAATAATAATAATGGTAATAATGATAGTGATGGTTGGTTTTATCCACCGCTTTTACCCTTTTGGGTGTCGCGGAATAATGATAATAATGATAATAATGATAATAATGATAATAATGATAATGATAATAATGATAATAATAATAATAATAATAATAATAATAATAATAATAATAATAATAATAATAATAATAGTAATAACAACAACAACAACAACAATTATGCTCGATGTTGTGTACCGCACTGGTGGGTACATTGAGCACTTGTAAAACATTAAATACAAACTTGATCGTACAACACATGAGCCCAAAGTCCAAGCTAGAGATCTCTATTGTTTTTCATTTTTGAAATATAGCGTGATGAATTGGGAGTACTCTTTTTTTAAAATCGCCCTGTAGATTGCTGCTATACTAACTTTTATGTGCTAAAAACAGCTTGACATTGTGAACAACAATAATATTGTGGGGAGTCCTGGCGAAATTAGGTGTGTGTCAAATTTAGGGACTCAGGAAACCGATATTTTCCCACTATTTCACAATTTCAGCAATATTTATGGTTGCTTTTTGTGACTTTAGTTTTGGCCGGGGGGGGGGGGGGAGGGGGTGTATCTACATCATTTATGTTCATTTAAAACATATTCCTGTATGAGATTTCACTGAAGAACATTGATCAAATTCACAACAAATGTAAGCTTAGATATAATTTCGACTTTTACTCAGTATACATGGGTATTTCTTTCATTAAAGGCGAGTCATATGAACAGGCTTTAAGGTTACACAAGAAACTCCCTCTAAATAAGTGAACGAATGAATGAATGAATGAATAAATGAATAAATGAATAAATAAACTATAAACAAGCACATAAACACATAAATACATAAATACATATATATATATATATACATATATATATATATATATATATATATATATATATATATATATATATTTATATATATATATATATATATATATATACATACATAAATAGAATACATGAATACATAAGTACAAAAACACCTAAATACATAAATCCACAAATAGATAACACACAGAAATCCATTTATAAACATATAAAGAATGAAATATTTTTTTGCACCGAAATGCACCCCAGGGAAACAATGCTTTCTGAGTACCAAAGTGATGAGATTTGAATTGTTTACCAAAATCTAAATACATGTAGTGGCGGACTTCAGACCTTAAAAGCAGATTAACAAATCAATAATTCTGCTTCCCAAGCGATTTGCACTAACAAATATTTTTTTAAAAACCAACCCCCCCCCCCCCCCCAAAAAAAAAAAAACCCTCCAAAAAACAAAACAAATAACAGCCAACAACAAAACACAAGTCTGGGAACTGTGACTTTGATTAAATATTTTAGTTTTAGGAAAACAACGGGATATAACTTCGAAAATAAACAGTAAAATAATGTGAGGCGTGTTAACAAAATGGGTTACTTATCGCATTCCGCGTATGGAGATGTCCGAAAATCATCATCATCATCATCATCCAGTGCCAGGTCTGCGACAGACATCGGAAATCATGGATTTCCATTCATTCCTTTGCTCGGATGCTCTCAAAAAAGCTACGTTCCCTGATCTTTCCCTGTTACCCATTTGTTTAGGTTCCCTAAGTATGTTGTTCTGGGCCTACCCCTGCCTCGCGTGCACTCAATTTTGCCAGTGAGAGCTAGATGTTCAAGACCTTTATGTCTATTCAAGTGTCCCAAAAACTGCATTTGTCGTTTCCTGATTGTTTTTAACATTGAGCGTCCCACGTGGGCTTCATCAAGCACTACCTCATTTAATTTATTTTCCTTCCACGATACTCTTAGCAGTCTCCTAAGAAACCACATTTCTGTTGCTTCTATTTTATGTTCATTGTCTTTAGTGATTGTCCCGCATTCACAGCCATATAGAAATGTTGACCAAACATAGCATTTCAGGACTTTCATTTTGGTGTTCATTGAGATGTTTCTATTTTTCAGGATCGGGCTCATTTTTATTGAAACTAGCCTTAGCCATTGTAATTCTCCATTTTATTTCTGTGGAACATTTGGCGTCAGATGTTATCATATGTCCTAGATATTTAAACTGTTGGACTTGTTTGATCTTTTCACCTTTGCTTATGAGATTACAACTAGGGTTTGCTGCTTTTTGTGGATATTACCATGCATTCTGTTTTCTTTACAGTCAACAATAATCCTTTACGTTCACTTTCTGTCCGAAAATAGAGACATCAAATGTTGTAGAGTTCAAACTGACACCTTTTTTCATACGGTATACGCGTCTTTTATCATGTAATGTAATAAACTGTTCAAACCCAACCAATATATTTCTTGTATATTTCTGTGTTCTAAGGGCTGAAATCAGAAGATTTTACTCATTTTGTCAGCACACCTCCCAAATAATGAAGTTGGCCTACTTTATAGCTTTTTCGTGTCTTTTCGTTTTAGTCTTGTGTGTTGCAGTTGTCTTTTTTTCTACCATTTATTCTTTTTCTTCACCCAGGCTCTTATTCTGTTTCTGTCACTCTCTAATGCCCCTCCCCCTCTCTTTCTCTCTCTCTCTCTCTCTCTCTCTCTCTCTCTCTCTCTCTCTCTCTCTCTCTCTCTCTCTCTCTCTCTCACACACACACACACAAATACACACACACACACACACACACACACACACACACACACACATTTTTTTCTTTTTCTCTAGCTCTTTCTTTTTACCACTCCACTGACCCACCCCCAAAAATCAAAATCAAAACTAACGAAACACAAACAAACAAGTGAAAAGATCAGATAGGGACGAGATGGAAAAAGAGGCAACTCAAAAGAAAAAATTAAATACCTCAAACTCTGTAAGAGTCTCCTGCCAAACGGGCGTTGTCATGGTAACCAAAGTGACACGCGGCCATTTGTAGTGAGCAATCACTTCCGCAAAGAAGGCCTCCATGTCTTTGAATGTTGGTGTGGTACGTCCAAAAGTTGGGAACTGGAAAGAGATGGAACAAAATTACACGAGAAACAAAATTAAATGAGGTAGGAACAAAATTAGATGAGGAGAAAAATTAGATGCCCGTCTAGTTTTTATTTATTTTGTTTTTCTTTTTATAAATAATTATTTAAAGGGTAGTTCAGTGCAGATTATGCTTACTTTATTAGTGGATAGAATCGATATATCTCCAAATGATTGAAGGTGGCAGGGAGAGTGAGCAAAAGAGATAAGGGAGAGGGAGTCTGTACCTTCTTTTCTTTGGGGGAAGATGGGGGTGGGGTGGGGGTAGAAATAGGGGATAAAGAGAGAGGAAGAAGAGAAGCAGGAAATTAAAAGGAGAATCTGTACGCTCATACACATAGACACAAAATACACACGCACACAAACACACACACACACACACACACACACACACACACACACACACACAGAGAGAGAGAGAGAGAGAGAGAGAGAGAGAGAGAGAGAGAGGGAGAGAGAGAGAGAGAGAGAGAGAGAGAGAGAGAGAGAGAGAGAGAGAGAGAGAGAGAGAGAGAGAGAGAGAGAGAGAACCAGAGTGATTGTGAGAGAACGATGAAGAGAGATGAGTGTAGAGAGGAACAAAGATTAAGAAGAGGATAGCTAGATAGATAGATAGATAGATAGATAGATAGATAGATAGATAGATAGATAGATAGATAGATAGATAGATAGATAGATAGATAGATAGATAGATAGATAGATAGATAGATAGATAGATAGATAGACACAGCAAGAGATAGAGAGAAACAAGGGGGTATTGAGAGAGAGTGAGAGAGTGTGAATGAGGGAGAGATAGAGACAGAGAGAGAGAAAGAGGGAGAGAGAGAGAGTGAGAGAGAGCGAGAGACAGACAGATAGAGAGAGAGACAAAGAGAGAGAGAGAACCAGACTTTAACAAAATATTTCACAAACTCAATTAAACGCAACCAGAGAAGTGCATGGCTTGAACAAGCAGATTATGGGAAGAGCGGACGATATTTGAGAGGCTTTTGTTTATCGATATCTTATATCTCCTAAGCGTTTCATTTTCATTATATTATAGCCACAAAATTACAGAGAAATCGAATAAACTCCAGCAATTTTTAGTTTCACATTCATCGCATTATTTACTTTATTCGTTCGGTCCCTCTTTCTTTAATTCGTCACATTTCTCTTTATTCTCTAGTGTTATACACTCCCCCCCCTCTCTCTCTCTCTCTCTCTCTCTCTCTCTCTCTCTCTCTCTCTCTCTCTCTCTCTCTCTCTCTCTCTGTCTCTGTCTCTCTTTCTTGTGTTCGTGTACGCGCGAGCGCGACAGAACATTTTTAGGGAGCAGGAAGGGAGTGAAAAAAGTAGAAAAGTGTCCATCGCTATCCGGATTCGAACACGGGACCTATTGAATGAGACGCGGAGACCTTAACCTCTCAACCACGAGAGCCCCCTTTCTCCTATGAGCTATCGGTTTTTTTTTCTATTTGTTTTTCTTCAAGTCTGTCTTTATTCTTTAGTGCACCTTTTCTTTTGTTTTGGTTGGTTTGTAGCTCTGTTTTTCTTTCTTTGGAGAGAGTTGGTGATAGGTGAGGTGTAGCAATATACCGAATACAGTTTTTAAAAATTACAAATTAATAAAACATACAAAAGAATAGAAAGAAATTCTAACGCAGTGTTCACGCAAGCTTCACGGTCTGGGATTTGTTTTCTGTATTGTTTAGTGGGGTGGGTTGTGGTCTCCTTCCTTAAAATATTTCCTTTTGAAAAAAATTGAGAAACCACTCCTTGCATTAAGACTTTATATCAACTAGTTTGTGAATTTGTCTTTTAGATTTCGTCTCCATTCTTTTGATATGCAATGCATCCCCATTCCAACAATGTTAATACACTCTAATACAAGGGCGAACACACTTTTACGTTTTTTTTATTTCACAGAATGCTGTCAAGCCCGATTTTTAAAGGTTAATCTTAAATAATGACTATATTTCGGGTGACCCTGACCGTAAAGGAAAAAATAATGTGTCAGATGACGCAGGTTTATTGAGCTTTGAATTAGCCTGTTGCATCCGTGGGTAGTGCAAGACTTAAGCGCGTACGACGGTTGGGTGAATACGTTTTCAAGTTTATTTAGGACTATACTTGAGGCAGCGTGGTGTAATCAGGCTCTCGTTAATATTTGGGCACATCGAGTTATTGGTATGATCTTAAAGCTTGTTCACTTGTCTTTTTTTGGATTTAAAAATATCCCTTTATCTTAAATACAAGTTCAGATATTTGAGAATGAAGGAGGCGGGGGTCACCTGTCTTTAGAGGTAAAATTAGTGAGAAAATGGCCGCCAAAGAGTAGTTATTTCCTTAGCTTATGAGTTCGTGGTAACTGAAAATTTAGATCTTATGTGCCTTCAATCAACGTTTTTCAGAAAAATCCACACAGAAATGAGTTCTAAATGGGCATGAAAGGTGTTGAGCCCAAAAACAAAAATTTGATAAAATTTCACAAACTAACGGAAATGCAAGTTTCTTCACTTTGATTATTTTGAAGAGAGCCTGATTCCACCACGCTGCCTTACAACGCTATGTGTATATAATACGTATCTACACCAATCGTAACCCGATTCTATCTCATACCGGGTGCCCATTGGCACGATTGGGTCGTGTCTGGTCGCTTTGCTAACCAGATTGAGTGCGCAAAGCGGCTATCGTGGCACAAACCGATCGCCCGACTCAAGGCATCCAAAATAAAATTCCGGTCGGCATCCTCGGCTGGACTTGTCACCTAAAAAAAACCAAACGCGTTTTTTTTTTCATTCAGGCGACAAGTCTGGTGATCGACCCAACCCGACCCGACCCGACCCGCAATGGGCACCTCGGTATTAGCTTACCTCCTCCTCCATGGCGCTCATATGACCTTATGCAGTTGCGAGCGCCGTAACACCTCTACTATAACTAAAACTTACCTCCTCCTTGTCATCAAAGATGGAGCTCTCGCAGCCGTAAGAGATCATGAGTACGTCATAGTATCTGGCCAGTCTACCTCCAGGCTGGCACACTTCGTCACAGCTGGGGCCTGTGAAGGAAAAGAAAAAGAGGTGACACTTTAGTTTTGTTAGTTAGTTATAGTAGAGGTTTTACGGCGCTCGCAACTGCATAAGGTCATATGAGCGCCAGAAGATTAGAGGTGTTACAAGAGAGTAACAAACAAAAAAGAAGAAGGGGAGACAAGGACGATAGATGTTTGATAGGAAAGAAGAAGCAAACCACACCAGAGCACCTGCCAACCTTTAGTTTAGACAAAGATCGTGTATAACAAGATAGTTCACTTCTGTCTTTGAGGCCAATTTTTTTTTTTAAAAGGTGTCCTCAAAATTGGGTGGTGCCCTCTTTGAAAAAGAGCGGAATTTGCGAACAGAGTTACCCTACTAGTGTAAAAAACAATAAAAGTGAAACTGACAAGCTGTGCTTTTCCTGTTCTTCTTCTGGAGAAACGAAAAAGATCTTCAAAACAAAGACTACAGTGCCATCTGAACCAATGCGCGGACTTTCGCGGACACTTTTTTGGCTGAGTGAACAATCTTGTTATGTACGATTTTTGGTTTAAGAAAGAGTTTTAAGACACTTTCCTTGCAAAACAATAAGGTCTTATAAGAGGGGAAGGTTAGAGGTTTTCTCTTTCTCTCTCTCTCTCTGCCTCTCTCTCTCTCTCTCTCTCTCTCTCTCTCTCTCTCTCTCTCTCTCTCTCTTCCACACATATACCCACGTACACCAAATACACATACGCTCACTCACACACACAAACATCCTGCTTCCTACAAATTGGCACACACTAAGACACACTTACTCACTCACACACACACACTCAAGCACGTATACACATAATACAAACACCCCGCTTCCTACTGATACACACGCACACACAAACAAACAAACAAACAAACAAACACGCACATACAAGCACACAAATACATAAATATATTTTCCCCTACCATTTACCTGCCCACTCCCCTAAAACAAAACAAAAAAACAGACCAAAAAAACAACACAAAAAACTAACCAAAAAGCAACCACCCACCCCCCAAACAACAACCCCAAAACAAAAAAACAACATGCCAAAACTACTCACCAACAAAAGCGTCCTGCGCCAAACCATGCAGATGCTCCCCACTGCGGGAGAAAATATCCAACATAGCGGCGAAGGCGTCCGAGGGGTCACAGGGTACATCGTCCAAGAGATACTGAAAGACGTAGTCCTGGTCCGTGATGGCGGAGTATTGGGGCGAATCGTTGATGCGCTGAGGGGGAAAAAACATTTTAAATAAAAAATTACATATTTTTTATTGCTCCCAGAAGGGCAATTTGGTTTACTATGGCATGTATACATACGTTCATAGGTATATAACGTACGTACGTAACGTACGTACGTACGTATATATACGTAGGTCTACATATCAGTCAAACTCTTATTCATTTTATTAAGAGTTTTACGGCACTTGCAACCCAAGAAGGTCATAAAATGTGCCGAAAAATAGATGTGTTACAAGAGAGTAACATACACAAAAAAGAAGGAGGAAAGATTAAAACGATAGATGTTTGATAGGAAAGAAGGAGCAAACCACACCAGCGCACCCGCTAGCTACGCACAATTTAAAACAAAACAAAACAACATTTTATTGATCCCAAAAGGGCAGTTTGATTTACAATGGCATACATACAAACGTACATACGTATATAACGTTACGTACGTACGTACGTACGTACGTACGTACGTACATACGTACATGCATATGTACATACATATACTCGTACATACAAATATACATACATACGTACACAAATACAAACGTACATACGTACATGCATCCATGCATCCATGCATCCATGCATCCATGCATCCATGCATCCATGCATCCATACATCCATCCATACATACATACATACATCCATACATCCATACATACATACATACATACATACATACATACATACGTACATACATC
>NW_004798002.1:216411-219049 GCF_000002075.1 Aplysia californica | reverse complement strand
TCTCCCTCTCCCTCTCTCTCTCTCTCGTTCTCTCTCCCCCCTCTCCCCTCTCTCTTTATATTCTCTTTCTTTTTCTCTCTCTTGCTCTCTCTTCGCCGTTTGTCCTTTTATATTTTTAGACATATTATTTCCTTTCTGTCTGTCCGTTTATAAACCTGTCTGTCTGTCTGTCTGTCTGTCTGTCTGTCTGTCTGTCTGTCTGTCTGTCCTGTCTGTCTGTCTGTCTGTCTGTCTGTCTATCTGTCTATCTACTGTCTGTCTGTCTGTGTGTCTGTGTGTCTGTGTGTCTGTCTGTCTGTTTGTATGTCTGTCTGCCCTGTCTGTCTGTCTGTCTGCCCTGTCTGTCTGTCTGTCTGTCTGTCTGTTTGTCTGTTTGTCAGTATCTCTTTGTCTCTCTCTCTCTCTCTCTCTCTCTCTCTCTCTCTCCCTCCCCCTCCCTTCTCTCCTCTTTGTTCCTGCCTCCCGCATCCTTTTCCTCCACAAACCAACCTGAAAACTGAGCTCTATAGCCCGCCTCGCCTCCACACCCAGAGACTTGGGCCCAGACATAGACAGCATCACGCCAATTGTGATGTTCTTCTGTACTCCGGAAGTCGCCACTGCCGGAACTGACGTCATGAGCAATGGAAGCCACCACAAGGCGCATGCTCGCAGACAGAACTCCAGCGTATCGGACGCCACAAAGCTCCCTTTCCTCGCTACGTGTCTGTGGGATGGAGGTGTTTTGGTGATGCACCTCACACACAACAGTGCTGGCATCTTTCTGTCGTCAGGCAGATATCTTTTTTTTTCTTCTGCAAGTTCACGATCTGAAAAGGACGTAGGCAGGCAATCACTGTTTGCTTACTTTTTTATCGTTTAAGAAGATCTAAAAAATTGATTTAATAAAATTAGAATAAAATAATAAAATGAAGATAAAATAACTGAATAAGAATCAAATAATAAAATAAAAATGAAATAATACTGTAAAAAAGAAATAACAAAATGAAAATAATAGAACAGAATGAAAATAATAGCTTATAATATTATAATCATTATCTTGGTTTTGTCTCGTTTCCGTCCGTTCAAGCTCTCTTAGTAGGTGGTTATTCTTGGCATTTTTTTGGCTGTTCCTTTTGAAAATAGTATACGAGTAGTTTGCTTTTTTGCTTTTTTTTTAGTAAGGGTTTTACGGAAATTGCATGCGACACAAACAGGTCATACTATAAGTACCGGAGTTATGAGGTGTTACAAAAGGGCAACAAACATAACAAAGAAGGAGGAGAGAGGAAGACGGTAGATGTTTGATTGGAAAGAAGGAACAAACCTCACTAAACCCCATGCCAACCAAGTACAATTTTTTTCAGGGACCAAAAACTACCGAAACTTTATTGCAGTTTCCATAACATTTTCCGGGGGCTCTCGATAAAAAATTCATGAAAAATGTTTCAAGGCAAAGAAATTATCGTCTAACTGTCCCATATTTATTCTTGATCGATTTCTCGTCAAGAAAAATTGAACGATAGCGTGGAAGGCGTTCAATTGCAGATACCAAATTGCTTGGTTTTTTTGTTTCTTTTTTATTCAAAGGTGGGGGTGGGGGGGGGGGTACTCTAAAACAGACATTGCCTCTCTATACATCCCTCAAGAAAAAAATCGCACAGGTTTAACACTCCCTGCAATGCTGAAAATATGTTGTGTAGGCGAAAACACCGAACTTAGTGTCTATCACCAATAGGACGGAGCCAAATGGAACTATTCATGTCAGTAGGTCGCAGCGTCGGACCGAGCTTGAGCTTAACCCTATCCGTACGCCATGGGGTCATTTTGTACCCCCGGGGTTGTATTCTTCACATTTGAGAATACTTCTAGTACGAGGATTTCTTTGAAACATCCATTATTTCATTAAAAAAATCATTTTGCCAGACCCCTATGCAAAGCGCACTGATCGGATTAACTAGTAAATTTTCTGTTTGGAAAGTGGTGGCCCCGAGTTCCCCACGTCATATGGATACGATAGTAAAACAGGAAGTACGGATAGGGTTAAAATCCCAAACCTGAAACTTCACACCCATGAGTTCTGTGGCCTGATTGCTAAACGAGAAACGCCAGTTACTACCACGAAAGTTGAAGATTGGCAAAAATAAAATACAAAACAAGTCTGCTATTTTGTTCTTAGTTTTCGTATGCGGTTTTCGGCATTAATTGCAACACAGTTATATTTTCTAGGTCAGATAAGTCTCGAAGATTACAGGTGGAACTTCACGTTTACGAGTTCTGTGGCCTTATTGCTTGGCGACCAGCGCTAGTTACTACCAGCAGAGTTCAAGAATGGTAAAAAAATGAAATACGATTCAAGTCTTATATTTTGTTCTTAGTTTTCGTGTGTGGTTTACGGCATTGATTGCAACACAGTTAGATTCTCCATCTAGGTCATATAAGTCCCGAAGATTACAGGTGTTTCTAGTTAGAAAGTAACCAATACAAAAAAGAAGAAGGACAGATAAAGACGATAAATGTTTGATAGGGAAGGAGTACATCCCACCAGTGAACCCAACAACAACACACGTATCCTTTTTTATCCAGATTCCCGGAGAGTGGTATACGTGAGATTCTGCTTTGTCAAAAAATAAAGCAGATGTTCGTAGCTGTATTTCAA
>NW_004798002.1:209363-215348 GCF_000002075.1 Aplysia californica | reverse complement strand
TGTGTGTGTGTGTGTGTGTGTGTGTGTGTGTGTGTGTGTGTGTGTGTGTGTTTGTGCGCTCGCGCGCGCTCGTGTAAACATTTACATCGCTCATGTGCCTTTGAGAAAGATAACAAAACATAAAATATCTGCAGCTCTGCTTCTCTTTCCCAAATAATATTAAGACATTATTCCTGGAGATGCGATAAGCGTTGCCACGTTCTCATGCGCATGCTATTTTAAAAAATAATAAATTTATTTTTCTCTGCCTGATCCTTAACAAAGATGAGCTGATATTATAGATAAAGATACGTTTACGGGAGTGTACGCTTCTGAGCAAAACTCTCTCAACCTTCTTTTTTGTGTGTGTATTAAAAAATTTTAAAGTTGTAGAAAAATAAAAATACTTTGTCCACTTAAAACGACACGAGACCATTAAGAAAGAGGTGCTTAGCGCTCATATGAGCTCCGTAAAACCCTCTACTAATACTATATAATAATAAAGAGGCGCTTGAAGGAAAGATGTGAGGCAGGAGATCCAGAGGAAGACCAAGAATAACATGGATGGAAAACCGAAGAACATGGACTGGCCTGGATATGGCAGAATGTGCAACAGCAGCCCGCGACCATGAAGGATGGAGGGTTTATACACGTCAACCTCTGAGTCAGAGATGATACCTCCGGGTATCCAGGCCTTCACTGTCAAACTTTCTAAGACGGCCATCCATTATAGAGGAGAAAAGTTACTGTCTTACACAGTGCCACTTATGTAGAAAAAAATGTCTACGGGAGGAAATGAGAAATGGCCGTTTGTATAGGGTTTTTTTTCTCATACAGGTGGTAGTAATGCGGTGTTCACACATACAGCAGTAACGAGACTGAGTAAGACAAAGTTTTTAAGTCCAGCAGGTCCGGGCTACTCCGGATACATTTCGCCGAGCAATCGGCCTCCTTACCCGAGTGATGTTTCATGCTCGTCGTGTGAAATTATTACACGGGAAGCTTGCCGAAATTTTCAAACATGCTTAAAATTTTCGCCGAGCGAGAAAAGAGTCGCCGAGTCAATAACTCGCTCCAGGAAAACTCGGGGAGGACTCGGGGAGTGTCAGAAATAGCTCGGTGTCCAAAGTTGCATACGTTGTCGAGTGATAGTGACACGCCGACGAGATCTGAATGGTAGCCGTGTTAAATTTCATACTCTGGGGGCTAAATTAATGCTCGCTGTGTACAAAGCTTGCTCTGGGAGTCTGAGTTACTCAAGCACGGCGTAGAGATCTGTAACTATTTTCTGTTGCCAGATATCGAAGACTGACCGCCAGCTTGATGCCAGGTTCCAGTGACTTCCTCTAGAAAGTGTTTGCCTCGTGGATGGTCGGGCCAATTTTCTCCAGTAGTTCTTGGAAAAAACTCTGGAGGAAGGAACACTAAGGAAGTTCCTGAAGGATGCCACATCTTCAAAATGCAGTTCAGCCTTCAGCTTCACAAACTGTCCATACAGGAGTCTTCTAATGAGCCAGGGTCTAACCCAAAATGTCCTCCTCCTCCTCCTCCTCCACTTCCTCCTCCTCCTCCTCCTCCTCTTCTTCCTCCTCTTCCTCCTCTTCTCCTCTTCTCTTCTTGTACCAGCACAGCTGCAAGATCACCATATGTATACATAAAGTACACATCCATCATCTGTGTCATATAAGATGTCAAAGGAATGAGCACAAACATTTTGCCCCCCTCTTTATATATTACTAGCTGGGCCCCCTTTTGATGAAAGGAATGATCGGTGCATTAACGTCAGCCGAAAGTCATTGGCTTATGATATTTACATTCTAACGGAATGGAGCAAATCTTGAGAGATGCAAAACTTTGAAGGTTTAGACCTATACTATCAAAACAGTGCGCACAGTTAGTGAAGGGAAACCCCCTTTTCTAAAATTACAGAGACATAAACGTTGGCCAACAAAAGCGATCGGCGAAATAAAGAAATTTAGTTTTTAGCAGCAAAACTGTCTCGAAACTGAAAAAACGAAGGGCGTCACGATATGGAGAATATTTTAAAGAATCTTTTGGCGAAAACTGCATGTTGATCGATGCAGCCATTAGAAAGTCTTTTGAATTGCAAAATTCGGCCACCAGAAATAGATAATAGATGACATTGCACGCCGACGAACTCGGCGACGGGTCGGCAAGATGGTCAGCATGGTCGGCGAGTTTGTCGGCGTTTGAAATTTTACTCAGCTTCTATGTTTCACGGCTCTGTAAGCGGCCAGGATTCAAACTAATTGCTCGGCAAGACGCTCGGTGATATGCTCGCCGTCCTAAATTTTTGCTCGGCGAGCGTCTCCCTGAGTGCTCATCGACACAATAATGTCAATAGTCATGGCCAGATGCTCGTCACGATTAAACCCGAATTTGGCAAATCTTGTCGGGAATTGCTCGTCGATTCTACTTCTGTCAGTGTGAACACCGCATTATAACAGGTTCGACTAGAACTTTAACCAAATGTTGAACCTTAATTACTTATAACTTATTCTAAATCTTGATAGGTTTTCTTTCTCGTAATCACTTTATTCTATGTTCTTCTGTAAGGATAATCTCTACTAAGCTCATCATCATCATCATCATCATCATCATCATCATCATCATCATCATCATCATCATCATCATCATCATCATCATCATCATCATTATTATTATCCGAGGAGGAGGAGGAGGAGGAGGAGGAGGAGGAGGAGGAGGAGGAGGAGGAGGAGGAGGAGGAGGAGGAGGAGGAGGAGGAGGAGGAGTCTTTTCAATTATCAAGAGTAAAATCAGAGGCCCACCATGCAGAGCTAAATACCAGCACCTGGAAGATGAGTATTCTGGGTACTCCTATAAGCGGGAACAAAATATCACATGTTGCTGGGACCAGGTTGAGCTAGCGAGACTGCGGTCGGACCATCATTCGAGCTTAAGATGGTATAAGAACTTTGTAAATGAAGAGCTCAGCCCATGTTGCCGAAGATGCGGCCATGAAAAGGAGGATGTCAAACATACTTTTGAATGTCAATGAACAACGGCAATTCGAATATTTGGACGAGTACCTCTAAGTATTTTGACAATGGAGCCGGAAAAGAGCCTTGCTCTCGCTAGAAGATTTCTTCGTGGAGTCCACCAGGCCTATTAAGGAAACAAAAAAAAATCATCATCATCATCATCAGCATCATCATCATCATCATTATCATCATCATCATCATCATCATCATCATCATCATCATCATCATCATAATCATCATCATCATCATCATCATCAAGCATGCAACCGTTTATAATAATATTCTCATCGATGGCTGTTTGTTAACTTCTATGATAAAATCAATGTGAAGCTCGTAATGCCGCTTTGATAATTGTCCCATAACTTATCATTTATATCAGGAATTTCGGATTTTGATAAGTGACAATAATAAAGTGTCACGACACGATGGAACCAGTCGCTTGTCAATTTTTGGGCATATGGAGATATTGGTATCATCTTAAAGCTTTTACATTTGTTTTGCTTTTGATGAATGTATTACCAGCCCATCTTCAATAGAGGTCGAAATATTTGCGATTGAAGGGGGTAGGGGTCGCCTGGTTTCAGAGGTAAAATAGGTGAAATAATGGCCACCAAAATTTGGTGACTCCCACGGCTTTAGAATTCTTGGAAAGTGTAAACTTACATTTCCTGTGCCTTTAATCAAAGTTTTCAGTAACGTCTACAGAGTAGTGTATATTTAAATGGACATGAAAGGAGTTGAGCCCAAAAATCAAAATTAAAATTTTTTTTTTTTAAATTCCTAAACTGGAAGATAAATGCCGCTTTCTTCGACTTCATTATTAGTTATGACAAGTGCCTGATTTCACCACAATGCCTTGTCTGCCTCTTACAAATCTAAACAAAGTGTTGACGTGCAAGGGGTAGCAGACTCCAGCCCGTATAACAAAAGACGTATGTATTATGTTGCTACCTCAGAATTACAACGCTCTATCTGCTCACTACCTTGTTTAAAGAAATTTGATGTATAAAAATAATGTTGACTTTCACAATGCGTTTCTTTGAATAACTTGATAACGACTTTGAATAACCTGACTATTTTGATAGAGTAGATAGAATATTTGGTTTCTGAACTCGTAAATCTTTTTAATATGTAAACTTATTGGTATCATTTAAAAGCTTGTTCTTTTGTCTTGCTGTCGATGAAAAATAAATACTCATCTGTCATGAATAGAAGTCGAGATATTTGCGATTAAAGGAGGTAGGGGTAAACTTATTTCAGAGGTAAAAATTAACGAGAAAGTGGCCTCGAAAGTTTGGCAACTTCCAAAGCTTAAGAGTCTTTAGAAACTGCAAATTTACATTTTTGTGCCTTAAATCAAACGTTTTCAGTACAATCCCCTCAGAGAGTTTAAAAGGACGTTAAAGGTGATGAGTAAAAAAACCCCCAAAAATTCGATGAAAATCTCCAAACGGACAGAAAAATGCCAGTTTCTTCGATTTCATTATTTTGAAAAGCACCTGATTTCACTACGATGTATCACTTTATTTTTTATACAAACTTGGTTTTAGCAACTCAAAACGGCCGAGAATGTCAGAAAAAGCTTTGTAATTCTGGGTTAGCAATGTGTCATGAAGAGGTTGAATCAAGCGCTCGTCAATTTTTGGGCACGAGAAGTTGTTGGTATCATTTTAACTCGATTCGTACGTCGTGTTTTACTATCGTATCCATACATATGACTTGGGGAACTCTGTGCCACCTCTTTCCAAAAAGGAAATTTACTCGTTAATCCGATCCGTACGCTTTGCATAGTTGTCGATCAATATGATTTTTTTTGGGGTGAAATACTGAACGTTTCAATTTGATTTTCGTACTACAAGAATTCTATAAAGTGAAGAATACAACCCCGGGGGTACAGATTGACCCAAGGGCGTACTGACAGGGTTAGAGCTTGTTATTTGTCTTGCTTTGGAAGAAAAGACTAGCATTCTATCTTGAAAAAAGTCGAGATATTAGCGATTGGGGGAGTTTGGTTCGCCGTGTTTCAGAGGCAAAATAAGCGAGAAAAAGGCTGCCAAACTTTGGTGACTTCAATTACATAAGAGTCCTTGTAAACTGGAACTTTACATTTCTCTGAGCCTTTTATCAACGTTTTCAGTTTTTAAAAATTATGTACGAAAATGGGTACGAAGTATAAAAAGAGCTACGCTTAAGCTAAAGATAAATTAAATGAACTGTGGGGCAAGAACGAGGCCTCCCATTTAGCGTCAGTCTCAGATAATACCAGCAGCTTATCTGAACGAGCATATCTGAACACACTTGTCACGACGCGGTGGAATCAGGTGCTCGTCTATTTCTTTTATTATATGAACTTATTAGTATCATTGAAAAGCTTGTTCATTTGTCTTGCTTTCTGTGAAAATAATACTCATCTGTCATAAATAGAAGTCAAGATATTTGCGATTGAAGGAAGAAGGGGTAACCTGATTTCAGAGGTAAAAATTAGCGAAAAAAGGGTCGCCAAGGTTTGGGAACTTCCAAAGCTTCAGAGTCCTTAGAAACTGCAAATTTACACATTTCTGCCTTAAATCAAAATTTTTCAGTAAAATCAACACTGACATTTTAAAGGGACGTTAAAGGGGATGAGTCAAAAAAAGATTCGATTAAAATTGTCAAAAGGACAGAAAAATGCTAGTTTCTTCGATTCTGTTATTTTGACGAGCGCCTGAGTTCCCCACGATGCAACACTTTATTTTTATACTAACTTGGCGTAAAAAAGAGACCATCCATTTCATGTAGGCCATTGTTTTTGTTCACGAGTTATGTGAATAGTCAGCAAATGTCAAAAGCTGTGTAGAGGGGAGGTTGTTTATTTTGATGTGCGCAAAACGCTTACTGGGCATTATGACACATGTTGGATGAGAGAGAGAGAGAGAGAGAGAGAGAGAGAGAGAGAGAGAGAGAGACAGAGAGACAGACAGACAGACAGACATACAGACAGACA
>NW_004798002.1:193468-204492 GCF_000002075.1 Aplysia californica | reverse complement strand
TCTCTCTCTCTCTCTCTCTCTCTCTCTCTCTCTCTCTCTCTCTCTCTCTCTATCTCTCTCTCTTTCTGTCTGTCTTTTGCACATACATACACACGTGCACACAGACGCATACGCACTCACAAAACACTTACAAAACACATACATACAAATATCAATCGTCTCAAAATAAAGTACGCTTTAAGAAAAAAAATCTTATCATTCAGTAATAACTGAACAACATTAAACATTTTAGGTATGAATGGAATGCACAACCAAATACGATTTCTTTCACTGTATGTAATAATAAAGTATTGTCAGTTTAACCAACTGCGAGGCATCGTTGTGAAATCAGGCGCTCGTCAAAATTTAATGAAATTGAAGATATCAGCATTTTTCTTATGGTTCGGCAATTTTTGTCGAATTTTATTATTTAGCTCAACGGCTTTTATTTCTATGTAAAAACTCAGTTATGTGTGGATTTTACTGAAAAACGTTGACTAAAAGAAAAAAACAACAACAACAAGCCATGCGACTCTTCATCTTTGGAAATCACCAAACTTCGGCAGCCACTTTCTCGCTAATTTTACATCTTAAAGAAGGCTCCCACAACCCCCTTCAGTTGCAAATATGTCGACTTCTACTCAAGATAGGTGACATTTCTTCCTTCAAGAGACGGAAATATGAACAGGCTAACATAAGACCAATAACTTCACATGCCCAAAATTTCACCGAAAGTCCACCTTGCCGTCACACAAATGCTTAACATAAACTAAAGGAAAGCTGAAATCGATTCAATACGTAACCCGAAAACGCCTCTTTTGGAAATCTTAAACAAGACGTCCAAAGTCGACAGTTACTGGTGAAAGTTTCAATACTAATTAATACAACTAGTGGCCCAGACCAAAAGCAAAAACTTATCTTAACTCTAACGCTTTGAATGTTAGTGTTTTAGCTCCTTTAAAACAGCAGCTGTATGCTTCCCAGAAAGTTGAGATTGTTTCAGAATGCTATTGGGTCTGCTGGGATGAAATATATTAGAGTTTGCAAAGCGACTAGAGTTTGCTGTTGAGCGGGGATTTACGCTATCTATCAATGAAGAAGTGAATGATGAGAATAATAAATTATATTTTTTCGTCCTTCTTTGTAAATAAACGCTCAAAATGCTACCTTCTACTCAACAGACCGCCTTGTACAATTATTATGTGTCCTTATGCGCGACGCGATGTCGTGTCGAGCTCGACAGTCGCTTGCGATGAATCGTAAGGCGTGTGTCCTTATGCGTGACCATTCGCACGGTGCGTAATAGGGGGTGCCCACATGCACGATCGGTTCAGGTCAGGTTGGGTCGATCTGGTAGTCGGGGCTAGCCAAATTGAGGGCACAAAGCGGCGATCGTGGCACAAACTGATCAACTCGGTCGGTGACCTTCAAAAACAGACACGTTTGTTTTCAGGCCTGCGATCGGGAGGTTTGCAGCCAATCATAACAAGACTGAGTCACATGTCCATGTTGACACTCAAAATCCTGTTGCGCCTTCTTTGAAAAAGTGTGGACTCTTCGAACAGAGTTACCCTACGTGAGTGAAAAACAATAATAGCGGAACTAACAAACTGTGATACTCTTCTTCTTCTGAAAAAGAAACGAAGGAGAGCTTCAGAACAAAGACTGCAGCGCCATTTGAACCAATGCGCGGACTTCCTCGGACACCTTTTTGGCCGAGTGAACTATCTTGCTAAGAACGATAGTTGATAATAGTACGTTATCGATGTAACCCATGTTTATGGGTTTATGGGATTCCAGGCTGCCACAGCACTGTGACAGGGAACTTTGGAAAGGAGCCCTGGAAGCCACTGAGGTTAAAGGTTTCTCTAATTTAACTTCCAGGTCATCATCATCATTGCCTTTCTCACCCTGGATCAGGATACAGGCCACGTACACACACTTTCCACCTTTTTATCCTGGGCTAGTCGCTTGATGTCACTCCATGTCTTCCCACTTTTCTGAACATCCATTTCCGTGACTTTATTCCAGGTTCCAGGTGGTCTTCTCCTTGATCTTTTACCCTATGGGTTCCAGTCTAACACGTTCCTTGTTATGCAGTTTCTTGACTTCCTGAAACTGTGTCCAATCCGTCGCCAACCCCTTCTTTCCACATCTTCTCTGACTGGGCTCTGTCTCGTTCTTCTTAATACTTCCTCGTTGGTGATCCTGTATGTCCATCTGATCTTCAGTAGCTTCCTCAAAGACTTGTTCAAGAAAACCGTGGATCCTCTTTATGCACGTCTGAGGTGCATTCCGTGTCTCACATCCATACTTCCAGGTCGTCAGTTACAATCGCGATGGGGTTGTAGGGTGCACTGAAACCATCAGAAAACGACCAGACCCGACCCGACCCGACCCGATCGTGCTAATGGGCACCCCCTATAACGACTGCCTAGCGCGACAAGACATCGCGTCGGGCATAATACGGGATGCCCATTTGTGGATCGGGTCGGGTCGTATCGGTTTGCCAGCCCGACTCGACTCGACCCGATCCCATCCGCAATAGGCATTCGGTATAAGGAGACATAGTAGGCTTACGCATCTGGCAAAGTTGTACCACGACACAGTGGAATCAGGCACTCCTAATTTTTTGGCCATGTGGTATTGTTTTAAAACTTGTTCATTTGTATTTTACTTTTTATATCAAAATAAAAACAAGTCATCTATTTTGAATGGAAGTCTAAATATTTGCTACTGAAGAACGTTAGAGTGGGGAAGAGATTCGGCTGGTGTGAAATAATAAGAATCAAATTAGCAACAAACAAACAAAAATGACGTGGATGTCCTTGGAAAATGTAAGCTTTACATTTTTGGTACTTTTGATCAATGGTTTTCAGTAAAATACATACAAAAATGTGCTCTTATAACAATATATATGTGACCCCCCCTCCCCTTTCGCCACCGCTCCTTCCATGGCCCAAATTAAAAGGGATATTCCGAGGAAAAAAATTCCAACGTGAGGAAAAAATGTTGGGTTGCTTACAATTTCATTATTTTGATGTGCGCCTGTTTTCACCACAGTGCCACACGTGATTAATTTGTCACCACATTCACGCACGTGACTTGCTTCATCATCCTGGCCACTCGCCTTATTTCATGCCTCAGCTTTTGGATGGTTGGCGGGTGCTCTGGTGTGGTTTGCTTCTTCTTTCCTATCAAACATCTGTCGTCCGTATCTCTCCTCCTTCTTTTTCATGTTTGTTACGCTCTTGTAACAAGCTATGGAAGATCTTAGAGCAGTACGACATCAAGGGACAACTGCTAGACAACATCAGGGCTATCTATGCCAACAGCAGAAGCGCTGTCCGAACTACCAGTGGAACATCGGACTGGTTTCCAGTAACATCCGGAGTGAGACAGGGCTGCAATCTCTCCCCTCTGCTCTTCGTGATCTACATGGACCAGATAACAAAAGAGGCCAATCCAGACCCAGAGGCACTCAACGAACCCATGTTTGCAGATGACCTGGCAATGATTAACAACAAGACTCAGCTACAGTAGCATATAAACCAACTAATGCGAGCTGCGAAAAATATGACATGAAGATCAGTATAAGCAAGACCGAAGTCATGACAATTAGCAGGAGACCAGACAAAGTGGATATCAACATCAATGGATCCCAACTAAAACAAAGTAGAGAATTCAAATACTTGGGCAGCATTTTCACAGAAAATGGAAAATTAGATTGAGAGATAGAGACTAGATGCCAGAGAGCCAACGCAGTCAGCTACCAACTGGGCCCTCTCCTGAAACATCCCAATATCCCCATGAGCACCAAGGCGAAGCTCATCAACGCCATTTTCCTTCCAACGCTCACATATCAGTGCCAGACATGGACTCTAACAAAAGCCCTAGAGAGGAAACTGGTCACATGCGAGATGAAATGCTTAAGAAGAGCGGTCAACAAAACAAGAAGAGACAAAATTTAAAATGAAGTCATAAGGGACACCGTGGGAGCAACACCAGTCCTACCACACATTGAAAAACAAAAGGTCAAGTGGTTCGGACACCTCACGCGGATGCCCTCAAACCACCCAGCTCTGAGAGCATACAACATTAAATATTCTGGATGCAGAACCAGAGGAAGACCAATGCGACGATGGAGTGAATCTGTGGCAGACACCCTTAAAGATCATGGGATGTCCCTCCTACAGGCCACACGACTTGCTGCAGACAGACACCTGTGTCTCCCCGCGACACCCCAGGGTACAAGCGGAAGAAAAAAGTAAAGTAAGTTGTAACACCTCTAATCTTTGGCACTTATATGACCTTATTGTGTTGCAAGTGCCGTAAAACTCTTACTAAAACTAAAACTGGGCTTTTCCTCCCGCAAGCATATGAGAAACCGTTCTGTATCAAATGCAAAACATATTACTTCACCATTAGGAACATCTTAACAGAATGTCCGGACGTTGGAGAGACCCGAAAGAAGTATTTTAAAGGCACAAAATTGAAGGATATGTTCTCCATCGTTGATCCAAACAGAATTCTCGATTTTGTAAAGGCCAGTGGCCCCTAAAAAATGAAGTGTGCTGATTTTTTGATACTATGTATATTTTCATTTTTAGATTTCTACTGTCAATTTTTAACATTTGAATTTGATCATTGACCAAATTGAGGCCGTGCTAAGAACTGTCGTGAATGCAACCAACTTGTGTTTCGCGCGCTCATATTACCTTATGCAGTCGCGAGTGTTATAAAACTCTAACTAAACAAGCAATACTTCAGCTATATCAAATCTCCTGGGATATTGCGATACCTAATAATTGTCCTTTTAATACCGATTTCTCATATTTCATTATTTTGACGAGCGCCTAATTTCATTTCGATGCCTCACAAATGTTAATGTTCACGTGATTCTTCATGGCCAATCAAGAAATCTGTCCGACTCACTGATTCCAATCTTTTTTTTTTTTTGTACAAGAGATGGAGCAGCTGGGAATTTTTCAATTCTTTGTTAAATAAATCACATGTCTTATAATGTTTATATTTAGAGACTTGAATTGCACCATCACGTAAAAAGAACGTAGCTATTTCTTCAAAGTAGATGAAAGTGGCAATTTCCGCCCTTCCACCCCACCCCCCCCCCCCTTTTTATCCCCCCCCCCTCCCCCACCTCTTCATTGGATTCTATGAAGTTTATACAACAAAAATATCTTTTTTTCAGACAGACGTCTAAATAGCAAACGTGTGGAAACGATCAAGTGAAGCATCGTCAAGACAGGCTTTTCAGCGTCCTTTTCTTCAATACTTCTGAGTGAAGATGGCAGATGAGACCACAACAGACCGCAATGGAGATGTCATGATCCTCGCACGAAATAACAGAGGCCGGTTGGTAGCTTGCGTATGGAACCAGGACATGGTTAACGGCTTACCCTCTCTGCCTATGAGGGAAGGAGATGTGGTCATTTGTTCGTATGCGAAGTCAGGGTGCCATTGGACATGGGAGACTGCTAGACTGTTGATGAGCCACCATGAAGCAGTAGTTCAGCAAACTGAAAAAGAACAGTGCATGATTGAGATGAGCACTTTAGAAAAGCTAGAGGCACTCAAGTCTCCTCGACTCCTGAATAACCACGGCTTTTTTGATGAGCAGCCCCTCTCCGAGATGATTGCGAAAGGGGTCAAGGTCATATTCGTCTACCGCAACCTGAAGTCAGTGGCGACCTCTTTCTATCACCACCACACACGATTCCAAGAGTACAACTACAGCGCCACGTTTGACAACTACTTGAGCCGATTTTTGGATGGGTTAGTGGACAATGACAGCGCCTTTAGCTATCTCAGGGGATGGGAGAAAGGGATAGCGGAGACGCCAGACTTGAAAGTTCACGTACTGAGCTATGAGGAGATGAAAAAGCACCCGATGGAAGAACTCAGACGTTTGAGCAAGTTTCTGGGTGGAAGCGAGGATGAGGAGTTCCTGAAGAAAGTCTTTGAAGAGACCGATTTTGATACAATGCAGAAAAAGAAAGCCAAAACTACCCTTTACTTCGACTCCAATGGGTTACCTGTGATGTATAGGAAAGGCACAATCGGCGACTGGAAGAACCACTTCACTGTAGCCCAGAGCGAACTGATGGACAGCGCGATTCAAAAAGAACTTGGAGATTCAAAAATGTTCAAATTTCAATATGAATGATTATTGTCAACATGAATAGAAACATTTTAAAAAAAAATTTCTGTTTTCATATCGTTTATGCAACCTCCTCTATAGCTTCTCAACAAAGTTGTTATACATATACTTTTTACTCTTTTTTTTTTTTTGGGGGGGGGGGGGGAGTGTTTTACTGCGCTCACAACTGCGTAAGGTCAAAGTGACACGCGGAACACCCCAAACATTTTCAGTTGGCCGGAAATTTTGAATTTTGCTTCCCTAGCGTGCGGAACTTGCACATTAGACGTTTGGGATTTTTCTCTCTTGTCCGAGAAAGCTAGGTGTTGATCTTACCTACCATAAGGTCAGGGGTGTGACTGAAAGACAGGAGTAAGAAGTTTCACCCATATTTTTGTGTGTGTGAGGGGGGGGGGGGTACAGTGAAGGCGGAAAAGATATGCATGTGTTGGCATTTGTTCTGATTCTCTTTAATGTCTGTGCAAAAGAGCTTTTGTACGAGTGGTTGTGATGTATATAATGTGTCGTTTTTATTCTTAGAATTTCTCTCGACTGAAGAAGTTTGGTGGGTGTAGAAATGTTTGTCTGTATGATACTTTTTTAAAAATAATTATACAATATGCTCAATAACGCAATATTAGTAGAATATTCAGTTATTTAGAATAATATCCTACTACAATAAATTCTGTATGCTCAAGTTTCCTTGTATCTATGGCTTTTTTTCTTCACTATGGATCAATATAGAAATTAATGTTAGCGGTGGGTACCTGCTTGAAACTGTGCTAAGCGTACAGTGAAATGCCCTTTGAACACAATTTCTGTTCCTTTACACCCCACCCCCATCTCTCTCTCTCGCTCTCTCTCTATCTCTCTCTCTCTTTCTCTCTCTCTCGATCTCTCTCTTTTTTCTCTATCTATCTATCTATCTATCTATCTATCTATCTATCTATCTATCTATCTATCTATCTATCTATGTCTCTTCTCACTACCCCCCTCTCTCTCCCTACCTCCCTTTGCCCTCTTTATCTCTCTCTTTCTCTCTTTCTCTATCTATAGTCTGTTTATATATCTATGTTTCATTTGTAGCTCTGTGTGGTTAGAAATCTCGGTGCAGTTGCTGCGAATGAATTTTTTTGCCTGTCTATAGTCTATAGTAGCTTTTTGGGGAAATAAGTCGTTTAGTGTACACTAAGAATTGGAATTTCCATGTCAATATATGTAGAGCTATAGTCACCTGTCACAAGGTCATCTAGAATTGCTTCCCCTTTCTTAGAACACTTGTTTTGAACAGTTAGGCTACCGGACTCGTGATAGTGAGGTTGCGAGTTCGGGGGTTCGAGCCGCGGGCCCGACGTTGTGTCCTTGAGAAAGGCACTTTTCAAAAATGTTCCTCACTTCACCCAGCTGGAAATGGCCATAGATAGCGAAATATCTTGTCAGTATGTTAGTGTTTTAGCGCCTATAAATGGCTGCTTGCACTGTATGCTTCCCAGAAAGTTGAAATTGTTTCAGACAGAATGCTCTCAATTATTATATTATTATTATTATTATTATTATTATTATTATTATTATTATTATTATTATTATTATTATTAACATTATTATTATTGCAGAGACTGAACGTTATTTAAATCTCTACCAATAATTCTTGATGCCTTTCTGATCATCTTATTTATTTTTATGATGTGTTGTTTCCACGAAAAAATTGCTACATAAAAGCTGTAACAACATATTTCAAACTTTCCCCGGTGGATGCATAGAGCATACATTATGGATACATTCAGATACAGCCCCTGAAACGTCAAATAAATGTTAATGTCCACGTGATTCTTCATGGCCAATTTGTTGTGCATTATGAGACCGAGATGTCTGTCCGACTTCATGATTCCAATTGTTTCTTGTTAAATTTCAAGGGGTAGGCAGTAGGGATTTTTTCTCTTCTTATTTAAAAGAACATCCCTTGTCTTTGAAAGGTTCATGTTTAGAGAATTTGAATTGCACCATCAAGTAAAAACCCCCCAAGATATTTCTTCAAAGTAGATGAAAATGGCAACGCCCCCCCTTTCACCCTACCCCTCTCCCTTTTATTCCCCACTCTCGCACATCCAATTCTATGAAGCTGATACAAATAAATTATCCTTTTTTCAGACGGACGTTCAAAAAGCAAACGTTAGTAAACGATCAAGTGCAGCATCGTCAAGACAGGTTTTTCTGCGTCATTTTTTCCAATACTTCTGAGTGACGATGGAAGCTGAGACCATAGCAGACCGCAATGGAGATGCCATGACCCTCGCGCGAAATAACAAAGGCCGGTTGGTAGCCGCCGACTGGAACCCAGATATGGTCAACGGCTTACCTTCTCTGTCTATGAGGGAAGGAGATGTGGTCGTTTGTTCGTATGCAAAGTCTGGGTGTCATTGGACTTGGGAGACTGCTAGACTGTTGATGAGCCACCATGAAGCAGTAGTTCAGCAAACTGAAAAAGAACAGTGCATGATTGAGATGAGCACATCAGAAAAGCTAGAGGCACTCAAGTCTCCTCGACTCCTGAATAACCACGGCTTTTTTGATGAGCAGCCCCTCTCCGAGATGATTGCGAAAGGGGTCAAGGTCATATTCGTCTACCGCAACCTGAAGTCAGTGGCGACCTCTTTCTATCACCACCACACACGATTCCAAGAGTACAACTACAGCGCCACGTTTGACAACTACTTGAGCCGATTTTTGGATGGGTTAGTGGACAATGACAGCGCCTTTAGCTATCTCAGGGGATGGGAGAAAGGGATAGCGGAGACGCCAGACTTGAAAGTTCACGTACTGAGCTATGAGGAGATGAAAAAGCACCCGATGGAAGAACTCAGACGTTTGAGCAAGTTTCTGGGTGGAAGCGAGGATGAGGAGTTCCTGAAGAAAGTCTTTGAAGAGACCGATTTTGATACAATGCAGAAAAAGAAAGCCAAAACTACCCTTTACTTCGACTCCAATGGGTTACCTGTGATGTATAGGAAAGGCACAATCGGCGACTGGAAGAACCACTTCACTGTAGCCCAGAGCGAACTGATGGACAGCGCGATTCAAAAAGAACTTGGAGATTCAAAAATGTTCAAATTTCAATATGAATGATTATTGTCGGCTGTCAACAGAAATTTGTTTTTAAATCATTTTTTTCTGTTTTCATATCGATTATGCAACTCTCTCTATGGTTTTCCGAAACTGTTTTCATTTAAATAAGGTTTAAATGAGAACAGCAATTGTACTACAATTAGCCGAACGCATAACGGTTCACAGCGATGATGATGATATGATGTTACTATCATGTTACTGATCTGAATTACATAAAAGATGTTTTGTTTAATTGCCTGCAGCTTGAATGCTGTTCTCTGTAAGTTTTCTATTGTGAGAGGCATTTTGAGTGAATATGTATGTACGTGCACAAATGGTTAATGTACGAGTACTATATGATAACTACATAAACTCGTATATCATCATCATCCAGTGCCAGATCTGCAGTTGACATAGACAATCATGGTTCTCCATTCATCCCTTCGCTCGGATGCTCTAAAAAGTTACTTTTCCCTGATCTTTTAGGTTCTCTTAGTAGATTGCTCTGGGCCTACCCCTGCCTCGTTAACCATCAATTTTGTCAGTGAGAGCTAAATGATCAAGACCTTTATGTCGATTCACGTGTCCCAAAAACTGCATTTGTCGTTGTAATATTTGTTGGGCATTCAGTTTTCCAGAATACTATCCTTTTGCAATAAATTCGGTTTCAACGTGCTCATATTTTCTTTTCTAAAATCTATGGGTTAGTTTTCCACTTAACCTGCTTCAAACTGTGAAAAGCGTACAATGAAATGTACCTCGAACACAATTTCTGTTCCTTTACACCCCACTCCTATCTCTTTCTCCTCTCTCTCTCTCTCTCTCTCTCTCTCTCTCTCTCTCTCTCTCTCTCTCTCAAACAATTTTCTTTTCTCATCCCCTCCCTCCTGTCCTATTTTTATTTTACTCGTTCTGTGTCTTTTTTGTTCAGTGAACAATCTCACTCGCAAAACAAAAGAATAAATAGAATAAAGCAAAATAAATACAATGCACTAATAGTGGGCAGTTGGTGGGTGCTCTGGGTTGGTTTCTTCCTTCTTTCCTATCAAACATCTATCGTCCTTGCTTCTCCTTCTTCTTTTTGTGTTTGTTACTCTTTTGTAACACCTCTAATCTTCGGCCTTTATATGACCTTATTTTGTTGCAAGTGCCGTAAAACTCTAACTAAAACTAAACTAAACAGCTCTAATATGCGATGGCTCTTCAAATTGTGTTACAAATACCGTAAAACCCTTACAAAAACTCGGAAAAAAACCCTAAAACAGATAAACGAATCAATTAAAACAGTGAGCGGTTCAAATCTGTGAACTAGATTTTTCTCCCTGGGGCAATTAAAAGTGGCGTAAAATTGAGAGTGCATGAGAATTTTGAACGTGTCGTTAACTGGAGCGATTTCGTGCTCTTTTCTGGGACGGGTGGGCATCGATGCGAGAGTGAGATGAACTTGAACGGTTTCAGTTCGCTTCCCGTAGTGGCCTTAATCAATCATAATAAGCCTTTCTTCTGTCCTTCCTGTTCTTTCTCTCTGTCTATCTCTATTTGGCTCTTTTTTTCTTTACTTTTCTTTCTTTACCTCCTCTCTCTCTTTCTTTCTTTCTCTCTCTTTCTTTCTTTCTTTCATTCTTTCTTTCTTTCTTTTTTTCTTTCTTTCTTTTTTTCTTTCTTTCTTTTCTCTCTCTCTCTCTCTCTCTCTCTCTCTCTTTCTTTCTTTCTCTTCTATCTGCCTCCTCTTTTTCTCAATCTATCTCGTTAAGAAGAACACACACTCACACACACCTATCCACCC
>NW_004798002.1:191665-193316 GCF_000002075.1 Aplysia californica | reverse complement strand
TGTGTGTGTGTGTGTGCGTGCGTGCGTGTTTGTAAGTGTGTGCCTGTGCGCTTGTGTGTGTTTGTGTGTGTATGTGTGAGTATGTGTGTGTGTGTGTGTGTGTGTGGATGCCTGCGTGCATCTATGTATATGTATGCCCATCTACCTTTCTTTCCTGCGTCTCTTTTTCCTAGAAACTATGTTCTCTCTCATGATGTCTCTCTTTCACTTTCTTTCTCCCACATACTCCCACTCTTCTGTTTGTTTCTCTCGCTCTGTCTATTCCCCCTCTCCCTTCCTCCCCCCCCTATCTCCCCTATCTCCCCCCCTCTCTCTCCCCCGATCTCTCCTTCCACCCCCACTCTCTCTCATTAAAGTTGGCATATTTACAGACCAGAATCCGCCTCGATTAGCCAACTGTACACCCATTATATGCCAATACTCAGTAATTACCCTCCCTTAATTCACCCTTAAAGCATTAACTACCCAGACGCCTTTATCTCAATCTTAAACTTAAAGGTGGCGTTTTAGATGGCGAGAGTTAGTTTTTAAGCTTCCCTTTCTATCAAGAGTGTAATTATAGTTTGTGAGTCTTGGTGGGTGCTCTGGTGTGGTTTGCTCATTCTTACCTGTCAAACATCTATCGTCCCTATCTCTCCTTATCTGTTTTTGTGTTTGTTACTCTATTAAAAGACATCTCATCTTCAGCATTTGTATGACCTTATTGTGTTGTAAGTGCCGTAAAAATTTTACTTAAAAAATGAAACAAAACATTTTGTTGTAATAGTTGTTTCTTGTTGGGTTTTTTTGGTGTTTTTATAACACCAACTGGCATCCCTCCAAAACTACCCGCAGTGGTGGTGTTAGGGTTGCGCGCGTCGATCTTGCTTTCAGAAGACCCTGGTGCAATTCTCGATTTGTGACAATTAAATTTTTTATTTTTTTTTATAGAGCCTCCTGGTCTTTCTGTTTTGACGTTGTCTCCCCATCAGTTCGGGTCAGAATATCCCCAGTTTCTCCTTTTTATGGTGATATTGTTACCTTCAATTCCAGATCTGTCCAACACTTTATATTTTTGTAATACGATCATTCATTTATATTAATAATAGAATTCTCCGGAAACGTGTCGTTAAAAGGATTTTAACTTTCGCTGAATCCTTCTGTTTGGTTTCCATTTCTCTAATCCAAATGCCAGTATCGCCCAAAATTTGCTGTTATGATTTGGTTGCTTTTAAGAATAAGCGGGCTAACCTAGGTTTCCGGGGTTTCCAGAAACCTTGACCTACACCAAAAGTGGACCTTGCCCTACCTATAGGAGAAGTTTTGTTTCATTGGTGTGTTTATCTGTTTGGTTATAGAGAAAACTCTCCTTGTATTTTAAAGAAACTAAACAAGGGGCAAAAACTTTACTTTCGATTTTCTCAAAACAGCTTTTTTCAGGATAGCCCCCTTGTACTTAAAAGCGACCCTTTTACTCCCTTACCTACCGAAAGCAAATTATTTATTTTCAACTCTTTAGACAGAATAAAATAGGGTATATAGTATCGTTTTCTAGGAATACTAGGTCCTAAATAAAAACAGACAGTATCTATCTATCTATCTATCTATCTATCTATCTATCTATCTATCTATCTATCTATCTATCTATCTATCTATCTATCTATCTATCTAT
>NW_004798002.1:185602-189739 GCF_000002075.1 Aplysia californica | reverse complement strand
CCGCATACATACATACATACATACATACATACATACATACATACATACATACATACATACATACATACATACATACATACATACATACATACATACACAGAGGCTAGGGCGAACTGGAATCGATAAAACTCTTGTAAACTCTTGTTTACGATGGTATGGATGTAATGAGTCGCAGAGGAATGCACCTGTGAATGTTTTATGTTCCTAACGAGGGCATAAAGTGCATGACAAGTAGCGAGGTAGAGAACTAGAAAAATATTAACTACCAACAAGGAAAAAGTTCAACGAGAGCAAATAAATACTTGTTCAATACATCTTCACTGCAGCTGTTGTTGTTGTTGATGATGTTGTCTTTCTTTTTGTTGCTGTTGTTGTTGTTGTTGTTGTTGTCATTGTTGTCTTTGTTGTTGTCGTTGTAGTAGTGGTATTAGAAGTAGTAGTAGTAGTAGTAGTAGCAGCAGCAAAAAAGCCAATTCTAAAAAGCTTCCAAACAAAATGTTCTCGAAGAATTTGTATACGTTTTATGTACTCATTTGCACACGATACAACAGGAGCAGTTGAATGTGTCATCCTTATATAAGACAGACATTTTTCTTCTTCAGAAATGACTTGCTTCCTTAAATGATGATATTCACCATACTTCTACGACGTTGGTATATTTTGTGAGCCCAGTAACGGCGTCTGTTCAGCCTTCGTTTTCTCAACCAATATAACACCATCCCCTGAAATATTTCTTCGTCCATCTTGCACAGACAGGGCTAGGCCAGCCTCGAAAATATTTTTACGTTGAGAAAATTTAATAACAATTACGAACACTAATTCAAAAGAGTGAAGATGTCACCCTTTCGTATGGGGCGTCGGGGGAGGGGAGAGGCCTTCACGCTGTCGCCGACTTTCCTCTCCCCTTGCTCTCCCCAAAAGGGGAGTGGAGAGGTTTGGGATTAGCTCCAGAAAGGTGACTCTACTCTGTCTACTCCTTAATAAAAAGGAAAGACGCAGCCCCCAATCCGGTGTGGCGACAGCATACATACAGGCTTACACACACACACACACACACACACACACACACACACACACACACACACAAACACACACACATACACATACACACACACACACACACACACACACACACATACACACATACACACACATGTCTATGCACACAATGGCATCGTGCTGATCTCAAAGTTGGTATCGCAGGGGAGTACGAGTCATCGCTCACTACTATAAGTGTAAGTGTGTTGCCTTTTTTCCATTTTATTCATTACAATTTTACCATGCAGAAAGTTGTGTTGGTGGTGTTATTTCCTTCGCTCTACATTGGAGACCAAGACAATTCTTACGGAATATATTACTACAATGGAGGTAAGCCAAGTAGCAATAATAAACTCTCCTCGTTTTGGACTAAAAGCCCACTTGCTTGGTTTTCCCACGCCGAGGCTCAATTTTTCTCTTCGCGGCATTGTCAACGGCGAGACAAAATACTACCATGACCCCCCGGGGCGGTGCCACTGACTGAAGTGTCTTTAAGTCATTCCCAAAGGGGGGACATTAACCATGTTCCCATGCACAGTAGAATTGTAACTGTAAATGGGCTGATTCATCAATGTCACGCTCACAACTGTGTCTGAACTTCAACAGGGAACTGCTTTTTTTTTCCTTTTCTAATCCTTACTATCGTCATTTTTCCTCTACTTCTTTATATATGTTTGTCACACTCTTGTGACACGTTTTTTTCCGGGGTGCCTTGATAGTGGAAGCAGACCTTGTGCTGTTGAAGCTAGAGAAGTGAGCAGAGTAAGCCTGATTCCATGAATGGGCTTCTCTGGTTGACATCCACCCCTTGGCGCTCATATGACCTGATGCAGTTTAGTTGCGAGCGCCGTAATACCTCTACTAAAACAAAGTACTACCATGTTGTCTTAGCACTTTACAACGCCACGGCAAGTAAAACCCTTTCTACCTTAACGAGCCCCCCTGACATGGAGAAGTACTCTGTCATTAGAAACTTCCTTATTTTCTTCTTACGGTCTATCCGATAGGTCAACTGTTTCGGAGCCACAAGGAACCCCCCCCCCCCCCCAAAGGGAAGGACTTCTGTAATGAGTGACCACTATGAGACAGAGTAGAATAAAGGGCTAAGGGTAGGGGTAGATTTAGGGGTAGGGCTAAATCTAGGGGTAGAGGTAAATCTAAGGGTATGGTTAAGGTTATGGTTTGGGTTAGGGTCGTCAGGGTTAGGGTTAGATCTAGGTCTCTTCTTTATTTTGTGTTGGGGTGGTCGCTCGTTACGGAAGTCCTGCCCACCAAAGCAACAACAACAACATCATCAACAACAACCACAATTATCATTATTATACAACTTTATTAAGCAAATGAAAGTTTGTTTGGGATTCTTCAACATGCAGAGCGAGCCGAGCGCTCACACCGACAATGAAAACATTTTGAGATGACAACATTTTTAAAAAACCAATTACTATACAACTTAGGGGCTCTCGTGGCCTAGAGGTTAAGGTATCCGCCTCTCATTCAAAGGTGCAGTGACGGTGGGTGGGCCAAGATTTGGGTGGGGCTTAGGTTTCTTCCACTTCTTTACCACAAAAAGCAAACAATAAGAACAAAACAGTGATGGTTTTTCAATACTCACGGCGAGCCACGGCATTTTGAGCATCATTGAAACGAGAAGAGTCACCTTTGACTTCCATCTCTTTGTTCTTAGTTAAATTTAAGCTCTTCTGGACCGTGGGGACGAAGCCGTTTCACCTCCAAATTTCTCTAATTAGTTTTTATCTGAAGAAAAAGTTGCCTCAAAAGTGGTTTGATGTAATTGATAACTGTTAAATCTCAGAGGCACAAACACACAGCACTCCAAACACATACCGTCTATGAGGTGGATTGGGTCGTGTTGTTGCGGAAAATAGAACGCGCCTAACAAAGAGCCAATGGGCGCATAGGTAACTGTGTCACTGGGGGAAAGTGTGTCGTAAACTGTCACCCCATTGTAAGGGCTGGGAGAGCGTGAGCCCTCTGTGCAGTGTTATTTTTTTTAAAGTCTTCTACCTTTTTACAAGAAGAGTTTCATTAAAGACGGGCATGGGAACCGGCTTATTCTTTCAGAGCCCAAACGACATTTGATTGGCTGTTAGGTTACTATAGTTGTAAGCGGTGACAACAATGTTTGGATAAACGGGCTAGCCGCCAAGCTGATAACTGTGTGTTCATTGCATGCGATCATAACGGTTTCAACTGCCTATTTCAATATTTAAAAAACTTTCATTAACTATGGGATAGAGTTGGGGTGGGGAGGTGGTGGGGGTGAGGGGCTCGAAAGCCCTTCACTACCCACCGCCACTGCAAAGGTGCCGAGTTTCCTATCTGGGTAGCGACAGAAACATTTTCTTCTCTAAAATTGTCTTTTTTTTTCACTTTCTTTCCTTTTCTTTTGCTATATCCTATTGTCTGCTTTCGTCTCCACTTTCTTTCCCCACCCCCTCACCTCCTTTTACCATTACTGGGCTCCAGACTCATTCTGCAGCCTTTCTACTGCTACTCCTTGGCTCCTTATTACTGCTGTCTTTCAGCCCAACCATGATCTTCTGGTAGGAAAGATCTACCCCTAGCCTTCTCGGACAAGGGCGAAAAATCCCGGAGGTCCTGTGTGCAAGTTGCGCTCGCTAAAGATCCCTTGGTGGTCCAAAATCGATAAGAGTAGGATTCGGCCGCCACCCGGGTTAAATTCAAAATTTCCTACCAATTGGAAATGTTTGGTGTGTCCCACGCGCACATATGACCTTATTATGCAGTTGCGAGCGCCGTAAAAAAAACCCTACTTAATTAAGTAAGTGAAGGTTTGTTTGGGATTCGAACAAGAAGCTATCGGACTGCCGTTTATCTGTTTCAACAGACTGAGCGAGCAGGACACTCACACCGGTAGTGAAAGCATTTTGAGAGGACAAGGAATGCAGTGAAAGCAATAAATAGAATGATCCAGATAGCGAGTGTCTGAGTTTATGTAATTGTGGGAAAAGAATTACCAGTTTGTGAAATAAACATCTTTAACAACCTGCCGTCGTGTGTCTGTTTGTATGTACGAGTATGTGTGTGTGTATGTGTGTGTGTGTGTGTGTGTGTGTG
>NW_004798002.1:183782-184909 GCF_000002075.1 Aplysia californica | reverse complement strand
TGTGTGTGTGTGTGTGGATGTGTGCATTTTGTGTATGCAGGTGGCAGCACGAGGCATATGCATGAGTCATTCCATGTTATTGTGCAAGCGCATTTTCACCTTTTATTTTATATATGTACAAGAATATAAGAAGGCATACATTTATAAATGCGTTACGTTTCGGTGAAAACAGGGGCTTGTCAGTCTTTGGCATAATATGGATGGAGTTATTGGTACCATCTTAAAGCTTGTTCATTTGTCTACCTTTTTAAAGACCCAAATCTATCGAGAATAAAAGGCGAAATATGTACGATTGAAGGAGAGGTGTATGAGTGCATTTCAGTCAATTTTTGTAGAAATTTTTAAAATGTGATACTTCTCAAACAAATGGATAAATTTTTTTACACATTGACAAATGGAACATCCTCATGGTTGAATTTTATTTTTGCAAAGTTTTATTAAAATTGGCTCAAAGATGAATGAGTAATTTCCGTTTCAGCGGGTCCTCTTTCGTGTATGTGTGTGGGTTTTTTGGGGGGTTTTTTTTTTGGGGGGGAGGAGGGGGGGGGGTCTGGTGCCAGATGTAAAAGTAGCGAGAACGTGGCCAAAATTTGGTGACTTCCAAAGTTTGCGTGTCCTTGAAAACTGCAAATACATTTTGTTCTGTGCCTTTAATCAACGTTTTTCAATAAAATCAACATACAAATTAAATGTGCTTTAGGTGGACAAAAAAGGTGTTAAGTTAAAACAAGAAATAAAAGATAATTTTTAAAAAATGCTAAGAAAAATGCCAGTTTGTTTAAATATCATTATTATGACGAGCGGCTGATTTCACCACAATTCTCACAAAAAATTCAGAATCTATATAGTGCAGGAAAAGCCATTACTGGCGAGTCTACTCCGAGACTAATAAACCATTATATAACAATAATTGTTTGCTTTTGTAGCAAACTAACAGACAAAGTGAGTTTCCATTATTAATGCGAAAGAAAGTAGTTGTCACATCCTCCTCTGTGCATGTGGTACGATGCTGTACTTTCTTCCTCACTCCTATCCCCCCAACGCACACACTCACACACACACACACACACACACACGTGTGTGTGTGTGTGTGTGTGTGTGTGTGTGTGTGTGTGTGTGTGTGTGTG
>NW_004798002.1:179694-182015 GCF_000002075.1 Aplysia californica | reverse complement strand
GGGTGTCTGCGTGTGTGAGTGGGTCCATGTGTGTGTGTCTGCATGTGTAAGTGCGTCCATGTGTGTGAGTCTGCGTGTGTAAGTGCGTCCATGTGTGTGCGTCTGCGTGTGTGAGAGCGTCCATGTGTGTGTGCGTCTGCGTGTGTAAGTGTGTACATGTGTGTGTCTGCGTGTGTAAGTGTGTACATGTGTGTGTCTCTGCGTGTGTGAGTGTGCACATGTGTGTGTGTCTGCGTGTGTAAGTGTGTACATGTGTGTGTGTGTGTGTATGTGTGTGTGTGTGTGTGTGTGTGTGTGTGTGTGTGTGTGTGTGCGTGCGTGTGTGTGTCTGCGTGTGTGAGTGCGTCATTGTGTGTTTATTTGTCTGTCAGTCCTTGCGGGTGTGTTTGTTCGTTTGTGTGTGTGTATGAGTATGTGTGTATGTTGGGAGAGAGAGAGAGAGAGAGAGAGAGAGAGAGAGAGAGAGAGAGAGAGAGAGAGAGAGAGAGAGAGGGAGACAGAGAGACAGAGAGACTGAAGATACGCATAGATAAAAGATAGAGATGGCGTTTTAGATTGTTCGACTAGTCTATATGTTTGTGAAAGTTCGTCACTTTGGTCGCTTATAGCCTGGTCTCTTTGTGTACGTAATACGTAGTGCGTTATGCGTAATTCGTACTGCTCTTTTCTATGTGTGCGTGTATATTAACACTCGCGATCCATCATTTCGTTCTTTAGGTCATCTAATTTTCCAGAAATCACCTGTGTCAAAATAGAACCAAAACATGACACAATAAATATTCTAATTGTAGGCTTGAAGGCACTAAACAATAAAGCTCTCTGCCTCTCTTACTCCTAATTGTTTGTCCTTTTCTGCAAGCCTCATAAAACACAATCTCCCTCCACATGCAACATTCTGTATATCAGCCATAGTTCCATTCATACTATCACATTAATTATGCTGTTGTGAGTTTATACTGTGGGTCATGTTATCAAAGGCTGTTGCGACACAAAACAATCAAAAACATGTCGCAACGGACGTTTGTTGACATCTTGTATTTTTTCAGTAAAAAAATTACATGTACGTAAATGTAGTGATACTCCACGAGTTCTTCTAATCTTAAAATTCATTCAATGAGTGTAATCAATTGGACCTTTTATCAAAAGTGAAACATGACGAGCCCCGAAAAAATGGCACGATTAAAACACCCTAGAGGGATAAATCTTAAGATTAAAAGAACTCGTGAAATATTGACTTTATTGACTCATAGATGATGATGATCATCATTTTCTGTGAGAGTAGATTTAGATTTACACGTCAGTATTTAGAACAAATGCAAAATCAGCACCAAACAGATCGGTGCGTGCGCACAATGAGTGTGTGAGTGTGTGTGTGTGTGTGTGTGTGTGTGTGTGTGTGTGTGTGTGTGTGTGTGGTAATACCAGGCATATACAGGACAGAGGCTGTATAGTTGTTTTCCCCTCCCATTGCAGAATGTCAGAAATGCTGTTCCATATGTTGGAAGTCTTGACAGCATCCTTGTGGTCCCTCCTCGGCAGAAAAAATGTCTAGAACATCATCTGGGACGAAATTCCATGGCATTTTATGATATTAGCTTGACGAAAACGAAATGGCAGAAACCCGTAGCTCTTTGTAAATAACCTGGAATTTCTAGCTTCCGGTGTCTGTATACCTGCTTGATGCGTATTTGAACGATGCCGAAGTCGTTTGAATACGCATCACGCATCTCGGACAACACCTCACGCACACATGGATACACTTTAGTTGAATTTTCTTTTTAAACTTCCTTTACGCATTACGCATCGCGCACAACGCATTATGTACACATAGACACGTGGCTTTAAACTTCCGAACCACTCAACTTTCGGATTTGAAAAAATGAAGGGTGGTTCAGAATCATTTAAAGGGTGCACAGTTACATTAAGGTGTAGTTTCATTTTCAATTTTGTATGCTTTTGTTTAGATCTGCTCTTGGGAAAGTCCGTCTTCTAAGACGCCATTGTAAACAAGTAAGGCTTCCGTTCACAAACAATGCGCACTGTTTCGACAATGAATTGAAGATCGAGTTTGTTCATCAAGCGGGCACGGAGCTAGTGTGTCTATAATATATATATTTATATATATATATTTATATATATTTTATATATACATACATACATACATACATACATACATATATACATAATAAAGTCATAATATACATGTATGTATATATATATAGAGAGAGATAAATAAATAGATAGATAGATAGATAGATAGAGAGATAGATAGATAGATAGATAGATGGATAGATAGATAGATAGATAGATAGATAGATAGA
>NW_004798002.1:174859-179594 GCF_000002075.1 Aplysia californica | reverse complement strand
ATAGATAGATAGATAGATAGATAGATAGATAGATAGATAGATAGATAGATAGATAGATAGACAGATAGATATATAGATAGATAGATAGATAGGAGAGAAATCAAAGAAAGGTCCAAATAACATTTGAAATAATGTAATGTAATCACATAATGCAATATGTGTACACCGAGCCGGTGAAATAAGATGCTTGTCAATATATTTTTGGGCATTACTATGAAGTTATTGGTATTATCTTTAAAAGATTGTTCATTTTTCCTGTATTCGATGCATCATCATCCGGTGCCTTGCCGACTGGCGTGGGCGATCATGGACCTCCACTTCACTCTGTCTTGCGTCAGCAATGGTGTATGTTGTTCTTGCTGCTTCTATAGTCATGTTGTCATCTTGTCCAGTATCTTTTCCCTCTGTCTGCCCCTGCCTCTCTTTCCATCAAACTTGCCTGTTGTTAAAATATTCTCCAATGCTTCTTTCCGCATTGTGTGTCCGAAGAAATTTGCATGTCGCTTTCTTACATTCGTCATAAGCTGTCTTCTACAATTTGGTTCAACCAAGACTTTTTTCTTTTGTTTTTCTAGCTGTCCATGGGATACGTAGCATGCGTCTTATGAACCACAACTCTGTAGCCACATTTTCGATGCATAACATAGCCATAAACCCAGATAAATATTTTCGATCCAAGGAGGTGCCGGTTTTTTTGTTTTCCTTCTTTTAACGAGCGTATGATTTCATCACGATGCCTCACTCAATCCAAGCAGTGTCATTTCTTTCTCCATAAGAAAGCGTGTTTTTAAAAAAATAAATTAATACTGCTTTGTTCGTCCTCATCCGGCCTAGTGTTTTGGTCTAGTAGAGCACTTTCGGTTCTGTTTGGTATAACGGCGAAATAGATACCTCAAATTGTGGTATTATGTTATCAGAAAAGCATTCTTGCTTTCTCCTTGAGAGACCACCCACACTGTCTGTAACACTTTTTCTGTTTTTTCTTTCTTTTTTCTGGAAGGAAGGGGTGTTATGAATGTGAGGTTGTTGTTTTTTTTACCCCACGGACACAAGTTCGATTATTTAGAAGGTGGACTTCAACCCTGCTTGTTAACCCTATCCGTACGTCGTGTTTTACTATCATATCTATACGACGTTGAGAACTCTGTAAAATCACTTTCCAAAGAGAATTAATTTACTCGTTAATCCGATCCGTACGCTTTGCAGAGCAGTCGGTAAAAATGATTTTTGAGAAATACTGAAAGTTTCAAAGAGATCTTCGTACTAAAAGTATTCTTAAATGTGAAAAACACAACTCCGGGAGTACAAAATGACCCCAGGGCGTACGGATAGGGTTGAAACGTCAAATCTGCGCTGAAAATAAATCAGCATTCTATGGTCCAGCAGAAAGACAAGATAAAAACTCTCCCCACCACGGGATTCGAACTCAGATCTGAGGCATGCAAGGGGCGAAGGGCCAAACTGCTACACTCCAGTCACTGATTTCTACACTGTGTGGAACAAAGGCGTTCAATTCTAGCCTTTTAAAAAAGTAAACGTTTTACAGCACTTGCAACACAGATAGGTCATTATTTTATAAGTGTCGAAGATGAAAGGTGTAACTAAGAGGGTAACATACAAAAAAAAATAGGAGGAGAGATAAGGACAACACTTTTTTGATAGGAGAGAAGGAACAATTAAACCACACCAGAGCACCTGCCAACCACCCAAGAGAACCCATATCCGTTAATGAGCTGCACTCACATGGGAAATCCCTCTGATCAATAATAACAACAATAACAAAAAATGACAGCAACAGCAAGTGGAAAAAATAACAGCAACAGGAAAAATAAACAGCAAAAATACAAAGAACAGCAAGAGCAACAACAGAAACATAGCAGTATCGTCAGAAATGGCAATAACCAACGGGGAAGATAACAGTAGTAAAATAAAAACAGCAGTAGCATCAACCGTAGCAACAGCAACAAGGGAGGCGGTGGCCCTGGCGAAGGGCACACTCTTCGGGGCTCCGAACATTTCGAACGGATAGGCTACCACACACACACACACAGCAACAGCAAAAACAGCAACAGAAAGAGCAGTAGCAGCAGCATCAACAGCAATAAGAAACAGGACAAACAACAGTAATACAATAGCAACAGCAATAACAGCAATGCAAATAACAGTAGCAGCAGCATCAGTAGCATCAGCAACAACAACAGCAACAACAGCAACAGCAACAGCAACAACAGCAACAGCAGCGAAACATAAAAAGCAGCAACTGCAGCAAAAGAAACATCAAAAGCAATAATTGGCAACCACTGGACATACACTATTACCTACCTCGTATACGAGACCTTCGATAATATCCGATCAAGTTCGAATGTAAGAAGTATTCCGCAGAATGTCATGTTCACCGCCAAGATATCAGATACTTTTTATGAGCAGAAGTATCAGAAAAGGAATCACAGCTGTTTGGAATCTTCCAAGTTCTCCATAATATTCTCCTTCGCAGACTTCACGTCGAAGGCAGCATTTCTAAAACGTATCTCTAAATTATTATATTTCTAGTATTTACTGTTCTGTTGAGAGAAATAGAAAGTTATAACCATTTCACTGTTGTCTTATGACTCTTTTTGTAATATATCTCGCCGCCCGAGTACAACAACCTTGTATCCCACAAAAACAAAATGTTAGAGGAGAAGGAAAAAACTTTCCCAATTCTTCTAACAAAATTTGTTAAAAATTTAAGTCTGAATGTTTCACTGGCGAAGTTTATTGAGCTAAATGTCTAAATACTTGGCACAAAATCCGTAGCGTTACATTTAGTAAAAAACAAAACAACCCCAACTAAAAAGGTGTTTTTTGAGAGAGTGTGGGCTACAGGGTTGTTGTACTCAGGCGATAATCGTGACTTTTTTTGCAGGGTGTCGGGAAAAAGTGGACCCACTTAAAGGTAAAAAACTTAAAGGTGAAAAATTTAAAGGTAAAAAACTTAAAGGTAAAAAACTTAAAGGTAAAAAACTTAGTTATGTCCACACTAATTTCCACAAAAATTCAAACAAATAAAATTCAACCATGAGGGCGTCAGGTTTGTAAGTATGAAGGAAAATCAATTAAAGTATTTCAGCAATATCAATTTTTTTTTAAATTCAACTAACTCGGGGTATAATGCAACGTTTTACTTCTTATAAGCGTTCAGATACAGGAGCGTAATCGGCCCCGTTCTGGTTTTAGGTCAAGAACGGTAAAAGCACAGCAGTCATCTCAGATAGATTATATCTAAACGTGCCGAGAAAGTTTTGTAGACGTTTCAAGAGAAATGTGTTATGTTGTACCGGCCTGTTTCCAATGGGGATAGGACCACAAACCACACATCCAGAAGTTTCCTGGTATGTTTGCAAGAAAGGTTTGGGGAACGCTTTATAAACCGAAAATGTATAAATTGAGTGGTTACCACATTTCCCCCAACTTGAACCCCTTCAATAATTATCTTTGAGTTGTTTTGTTTGGGTTTTTTTGACCGACAGAGGATACGGAAACAACCCGCAACCAATCGAACAGTTTTAGTTTTTTGTAAGAGTTTTACGGCACTTGCAACTCAATACGGCCATATAAGTGCCGAAAATTAGAGTTGTTACAAGAGAGTAACAATCATATTAAAATAGAAGGAGGGGAGATAAGGACGATAGATGTTTGATAGGAAAGAAGGAGCAAATCCCACTAGAGCACCCGCCAACCACCCACAGTTAAAAATCAATGTTGAACAGGACGTCCAAAGAATCGAACCAGAAACAGTAGCGTATTGGAGCTTGTCTATATAGAAAGACTTGCTGGGTCCCCTTGCTATGAAAGGAATGATAGGTGCATTAACATCAACTGAATTTGACAAAGGAGTCCAGAAAAAGCGATGATGGGCATCAAACGGAAGAATCACAGTCGAATTTAGCACCAAGTTAAAAAAGAAAACATGAGGCTATATTTATACGGGTCGCTCACTTAAAATAGTGCTCAGTATTAAGCGACAATGCGCGATAGTATCGAACGGAAGTAGAATCTACGACTTGAAATAAACAAACCTGTCAGATTTTGTAAAATTACAGAGACAGAAGCGTAGGCCTACAAAAGCGATCGGCGAAATAAAGAAATTTAGCTTTTGCAGCAAAACTGTCTCAAAACTGAAAAAAACGAAGGGCGTCATGATCTGGAGAATATTGAAAAGAATCTTTTGGCTAAAACCGCATGTCGATCGATGCAGCCATTAAAAAGCCTTTTGGATAGCAAAATTCGGCCACCACAAATGGATAATAAAAGTGGTCCATACCTTGAGATTTATACAGCGAACACCTTCCTTGAGTTTATTTAATAATATCAATTTTGTATTAATTTGTTCCCCAATGCGCAAATAGTGGCTTTTTGAAATTATGATTGATTTTAAAACTTAGCTAAGTTTTCCATTTCAGTCAATTCTGGTTGAAATTCTTTACTACATGATATTTTTCAAACAAATAGATATTTTTTTCGCATATTGACAAATGTAACGTCCTCATGGTTGAATGTTATTTCTGCGAAGTTTTATTAAAACTGGTTCAAAGATGAATGGGTTATTTCCGTTTTAGTGGGTCGTCTTTTTAAAATACATTTTTATAATTTCAAAATATCTAGTCGGGGTTTTGTTGTTGTTTTTATTGGGTTGGGTTGTTTTTTTTGTCTCTGATATTATGTTTTGTTATAACGCTTTTATTAAGGGGGGGGG
>NW_004798002.1:170961-173915 GCF_000002075.1 Aplysia californica | reverse complement strand
CAACGCACTTGCCAACCTCCAGATTTGAACCTATACTGATAAGCGGACGCTCACGTTTAAAAAAATGAAGACTACAGGGGAAAAACGACGGTAGTCACTAACTGAAAATCGCGAGGGTACCAACTTTGATCGCTTATTGACTCATAACTGAATTTCTGTTCAACTGTTAGTTGATTATTGTTGTTAGATTTCCCATTCAACAAAACTTTATAATAGACCACAAGTCGAACAACAAATACGATGTTATGAGTCCTCAAGCTTTTAAAATTTGCAACCTCACGCGCAGTCTTCAAATATAAGTGGAATTTTAAAGCAGGACCCAAGTTCATAGGCATCTTAAAACGATAAACGGACATCAAAGGTTGGGACATCCTGACCCCACTTTGCTGTTGGGAGTGCTGAATGCTTCCTTCGTGCTTGTTTACTTACAGTAGTACCGTCGCGAATTTATAGTCGCCAGGCCTTTCTAAGCCCTCACTTCCGCTGGTGACTTAAAAATTGCGGTCACCGACGCAACCAGGAACAATAAACATAATAAAACAACGAACAGACACACTGCACTGAAGTAAATACCACAGGAAGTCACTCTGTATCATAGCTGAATGGTTGATGGACCTCTTTGAATGTTTAAAGCATGTTTCTTGAGCTGCCAAGCTTTTCCAAAAAAATAAATTTAAAGCTCTACCACGGCTTCATTGTTCTAAACTGGTGTGGTACTTGAGGGGTTTTCACTATATTATGAGCCTTCGGTACTGGTAGTGAATATAAAGGTCTGAAGAGTGTCTGGTTTCTTTAAAATAAATGTGACGCAACGGTCAACGCAACCAGATAGAATACGATTATCTTCACAGATATGTCAGCAAGAAAAGAATGTTACGCATTATATTCTCACACATCTGCCAGCAAGAAAAGAAAGTTGCACATAATTTCCTTCACAGGTTTGGATGCTAGGAGAGAAAGTTATACATTTTCTTCACAGATATGTCAACAAGAAAATATAGTTACATACTAGATCTATATTCTTACGCATCTGTCAGCTATAAAAGAAAGTTGCACATAATTTACCTCACGGATCTTGAAGCTAGGAGATAAAGTTATACATTTTCTTCACAGATATGTCAACAAGAAAATATTAAAGTAACACACTGTATTCTCACACATCTTTCAGCTGGAAATGAAAGTTGCACATAATTTTCCTCACACGCTAGACAAAGAAGTTGCACATTTTCGTGACAGATCTGTCGACGCTCCTGTTGAACTTTCCCTTTTTGAGAGTAAGCACCGAGAGTGAGCGCTGAGAGTGAGCGGAGAGAGTGAGCGGAGAGAGCACGCACATTTTCCTCACACCCGATCTCAGCGCGGTCCATTGATCTATAGCTCACGTGCAGTTGGATTCACACTTGTTCGACGAATCGGTTCTGTCGAAATGATTCGAAACAGAAGGAAAAAAATGACGAGTTAGTGCGTATTGAAAGAAACAGTTTTGATTATGGTAAATTATTAACTCTAAGTAACAGACACATACACATGTATATATAATATGTTATATATATATAAATGTATATTATGTATACAAAGTGGGTGTTTGGCGGGTGCTCTGGTGTGGTTTGCTTCTTCTTTCCTATCAAATTTCTATCGTCCTTATCTCCCCCTTCTTCTTTTTATGTTTGTTACTCTCTTGCAACACTTCTAATCTTCTGGCGCTCATATGACCGTATGCAGTTGCGAGTGCCGTAAAACCTCTACTAAAACTAACTATGTATCAGATATTATCTACCCGCGTGTTTCCGCCATGACGACGTTGAGTTGAGAGGTTAGATCATCATCAAACTAAACAATTATGCTACTTTCAACCACCACTACAGTTGCGACTTCATAGTGATAGTTGGCTACCTCAGAATCACAAAGTTGTATCTGACATTTTTTACCGTTTTCAGCTGCTTATAAGACCAAGAGCTCAGAAACGAAATGTTGCATCTGCTCTTTCAAAATCGTAAGATTATTCAGAGTAGTTATCAAGTTATTTAAAATCATGAATTCGACAAAGCTTGACATGTTGTGAAGCTCCAAATTTTTGGCGTCAAATTTCTCAAAGCTAAGTAGTGAGCAGATAGAACTTAGTAATTTTGAGGTAGCGAGTTTTGCTGTGGCTCCGTTTAAAAAAAAAATATCAACTTAATAATAATTAACATAAACACACTCACACACACACACACACATACACGCACACACATACAACATATACACACTCACAAACCTTTTCCCAATGGTGCACGTAAAGATGCAGATACAATACCTCATAAATGCAGGAATAATACGCAATAATTATCATAAACTATTTAGCCAATCCACTGACCATTGCCACTCGCCACTGTGCAGTTTCTTATGAATTTTTAGCAAGAGTTGTTGTGTGTTGCTCAAGGATGCAACGAAGTAAGTACTCACCTACACGCGGTGTCGCTTACACGCACTTGACATTGTGACCTTACTATTCTAATTATAACATCCTTAGCCTAAGCTCACTAACCAATTCTAATTTAGTTTTTGTAACAGGTTTACGGCACTTGCATTATAATAATGTCATATAAGTGCCGAGGTTTAGATGAGTTACAAGAGAGTAACAAACACAAAAATTAAGAGAGATAAAGAGGACACATTTTGTCTTAAAAGTAGGAAAGAATGAGCAAACCGCACCAACGCACTTGCCAACCTCCAGATTTGAACCTATACTGATAAGCGGACGCTCACGTTTAAAAAAATGAAGACTACAGGGGAAAAACGACGGTAGTCACTAACTGAAAATCGCGAGGGTACCAACTTTGATCGCTTATTGACTCATAACTGAATTTCTGTTCAACTGTTAGTTGATTATTGTTGTTAGATTTCCCATTCAACAAAACTTTATAATAGACCACAAGTCGAACAACAAATACGATGTTATGAGTCCTCAAGCT
>NW_004798002.1:168748-170751 GCF_000002075.1 Aplysia californica | reverse complement strand
AGAGGAGGGGGCAAAGGAGGTGAGGGGGTGGGGGCAGAAAGTGGAAATGAAAGCAGACAACAGAACATTGTTTGAGATCAGGAAAGGATGTGAAAGGAGACAATTTAGAGAAGAAAATTTTTTGGTCGCTACCCGGAATCGAACCCGGGACCTTTGAATGAGAGGCCAACACCTTAACCTCTAGGCCACGAGAGCCTCGTGTATATATGTGTTAAGCCATGTGTGTGTATGTATGAGTATGTGCGTATGCGTGTGTGTGTGTCAGTGTGTACACGAGAGAGCTGCTAATGAGTGGACCTTCCTCATCACCACCACCAACAAAGCAGGCGTTGAGAATCTGTAAGGAGATTAAAGCACAGAAGCTGATAAACAACACCTCGTCTTCTTTAATATGTCTTGAATGAAGCTCGTCGAGTTACACTTGATGGCAGAACAGATATATTCCCAGCAAGACGGAATGAAAGTGACACGTTCTCATAACGAAGAGACAAAAGCCTTCTTTGTGAGATCTAGAGAAACCTCCTGGAAGAAAAATAAACAATTTCTAGCATTTCCTGGTGTTATGTCTCAAATAGACCGAAGGAGTGCTTTGCGTCATGGAAACAGGTGGCGAGCGAGAAAGCGAGCGAGTGAGCGAGAAAGCGCAAGAAATAATATTCCTGGTAGAGACTCAGTTAAAAATCTGTTTGAGCCCTTCCCAGCTCCCTTCCTCCCCCACCCCCACCCTCTCGATTTCTTCAATGCGCCACTCCACTCAGATAGCTAAGCTGGTATCATTTTGGATTGAGGAACGAATAGCCCCGGTTTGAATCTCAGATTAAGCATTCTTAAACTCGGGTCGTTTCGTGGAGTTTTCAAGGCTCTCAATCCATTTGGCTCGGTCCTATCAGAGACGGATGTTAAATTTGGAGGTTCCGCCTCTTAAATAACCTCATTCTGTTCATAACATAGGGGAGATAGACCTGTGCACTTACTTCTCTCCCCAACCCTACCCCCACCCCAATTATTATTATCTTAATGTAAATGCGTCTTTTGCGATCGAGATAGCAGGCGACTGGATGGCGCGACTGGTAGCTACTAATTATTTACTTTCCTTCTGTTGTTTCTGTCCGTCTATCGTACTCTTTCCCGGCACTAAACGACCGTTATTGTGTTAATGTGCTTACTCAAACAAGCAAATAAACAAACAAAGCGATCGAGGTTACGGTGACCTCACAGAGAGAAGTGTGCGAAAGAGTCATGTTGGTTCTATAAATGGGTGGCGTAAGTAGACTTTTAAGGTGTTTCCAAATCCCGATGTTTTGTTTTATTCATTTTAGTAAGAGTTTCACAGCACTTGAAACACAATTAGGCAATACATGTGCAGTGGATTAGAGGTGTTACGAAAGAGTAACAAACTCAAACACGAAGGAGGCGAGATATAGATGATAGGTGTTTGATAGGAAACAAGGAGCAAACCGTAACAGAGAACCTGCAAAAAAAGCCCCATTCCCTTTCTCGTCAACGGGAGACGGCCGTCTGTGGTGCAGCAGTTAGGCACTTCGCTGTCACACGAAGAAGGTCTAGGTTCGATTCCCGTAAGAAAAGAGTTCTTACAGAGCCTCTCGGTCTTTTTGCTAGGACTTTGTTTCCCTCTCTGCCAAGGTTTACCCTGACAGGCAGGGTTAAAGGGCACCTTTCAGATGATTTAAAATGTATCAATGGGGGTGTAAAACGCACACGTTTTCTTTTAAAGGTCGATAAAAGAGACTGTGGGGAAAATGTTACAAGCTCTCACTCGCTCGTTCGCTCGCGGTTGCGTTTTATTGCTTAAAGCGTTGTTTGTCTTTTCAGCCTTTCCACAAAATGGGTCTTAATATGCATGCCTGTAGGCCTTGGAAATCAGTGGTATAGCCCTTTTGGCTTTTGGCAGCAACTTCTCTGCTAATGGCTAAAGGTTATTCAAGGACTGGGCTATTCACGCCAACACCAAGCTAAATGTTACTCCCTCCCAACCCCCCCCC
>NW_004798002.1:148555-167206 GCF_000002075.1 Aplysia californica | reverse complement strand
ATATACACACACACACACACACACACACACACACACACACACACACACACACACACACGTGTAGAAGACAAATGATCGCACGTGTAAGCGACGTTTTTCACATTCATCACTCGATGGTTTTAGCACAGCGAACACAGGTTGCCACATAAAGCAGGAGAATTAACCCTCTAGATAGTTCTAGGTGTAATAAAATATCGGCATATGCATTGTCTCACTGCAAAAATGAGAATTTTCTATAAATAATGCTGAGGCTGTTTAAGTCCAAATCAGGCTACAGCGCGCATGTGTAAACAAAAATAATGTGTCTAAAGCTCCGCTGAACAAAATTCGATTTTACAAACGAACAAACACAGCTTTGGTTACATTCTACTGGGGTTTTTTTGTGCATACCTAGTTATAAAGACTAACACATAATTGTGCTTTTCAACAGGTTTTAGTATTTTAAAGGCTTCTGTCCACGACAAACTGTATCGAACAGAAATGTGTTCCGAAAAGCTGGAAATATCTCTTTAAAAAAACCCATCTTACTGTTTCGAGTAACTGGTGCGGTTGGTCGTTACACTTACAGTTTTGGTTTATAAACTTTTTATAGTACTTTTTGCACACCTTGTTTTTACAATCAACATAATATTTTTTTTTTACCATAGGTGCTAACATTTTAAAGGCTTCTGTCCTCGGCTAAACTTTAGCCAAGCCAAGATGTGGTCTGAAAAGCTGGAAACATTTCATTTTTAAGTCATCCTACTGTGTCGAGTACCTGGTGCGGTTGGTCGTTACAGTTTCCGTATTGGTTGTAAATTTTAATAATTTTTGCATACCTAGTTCTAAAAGCCAACATATGATTTTTTTTCCATAGATGTTAGCACTTTTATTCACGGCTAAACTCTATTCAAGCCCAGATGAGGTCTGAAAAGCTACGAAGATTTTTTTTTCGGGTCATCCTACAGTTTCGAGTAACTGGTGCGGTTGGTCGTTACATTCTCAGTATTGGTTATAATCCTTTGTTTTTTGTGCATGCATAGTAATAACGACTATAATATTACAGTGTTTTATCAAAAGGGCTGTCGTTTAACTGGCTTTGTCCTCGGATTAACTCTACCCAAACTTAAATGTGTTCTGTGTTTTATTTTTTTGGTCATCCTGTTGTTTTGAGTATGTGGTGCGGTCGAAGGGTGCACTCTCAGTATTGGTTATACAATGTTATGTTTTTTGCAAACATAGCTCTAACAATTAACACATTATCGTTTTTTTAAACAATAGATGCTAGCATTTTACAGGCTTCTGTCCACGGCTAAAGTCTATTTAAGCCGAGAAGTGTTTTGATAACATGGAAATATCTCTTTTTGTCCTTCTACTGTTTTGAGTGACTTGTGCAGTCGGTCGTTCAAGATCTAGTATTGATCTTTTAGTTTTTATGCATGCCTAGTTGTAAGAACCAACTGACCATTGCGTTTTAGCGCAGGAGCCAGCATTTTATAGGTTTCTCTGCATGGTTTTATTAAAACGTAAACGAGTTCTGAAAACCTGGACATATCTTTATTTCTGTGTTCCCCTTCTCTTTTGACTGACTTTTGCGGCCGGTCGTTACACTTTTTGTATTGGTTATCTTGACTTGATTGGGTAGATGTTTTACGGCACTATCGACACAATTTTGGTCATTTAAGCGCCATCAGGTTTCACCGCTGCAAAATCAGACGCGTTTTTAATAAGAGTCTTTCGGAGCTCGGAACCGCAAACGATCACACTATTTCCATTATGCTAAAAAGACGAACAAAAGGCTTATTTACATTTGTATATACAATATAAATTTCAGTGTATGTATATATACACCGTATGTATATATATATATACCGATAAAGATAACTATATATTTTCATATTCTATTAAATAGTCCAATTTCTTTTATATAACTTAAAATCTTTCTAGACTCTATTTCAAAAAGGGTCTTAATATCTTTACATTTAAAATATTTCTCACGAACATAATTAAATTCGACACATTCCGTTAGGATGTGCCGAACTGTGAAATTTGTGTTGCACGCCACGCAAAAAGAAGCTTCCTCTCCTTCGAGCAAATGTTTGTGCATGACGTGCGTGTGTCCTATCTTTAGTCGGTTAAAATTACTTTTTCTCTAAAGATTTCAGACAAGAGAGAGAGTCTGAATGGATTAGGAAAGTAGACTTAGTTGATTGATCTATAATATTTAGGGCCATTTCAGTGTAGACTGAAGCTTCTGGGTGGAGTTTCCTTAAGCTTAAGCTGTGTGGCGATGCAAGGGCAGCAGCTCCTACTGAGGAGTCATTTTTGGATCCGTCTGTAAAGAGTTTCTCTGCTTCAGGGTATCTATTTATTAGCTGTTTGTATGAGTTTAAGTATGTAGTTTTGTCTGTAGACTTTTTGTTGTGTTTTTCAAGACTAGTATCTATGTTTGGTTTGGTTAAATGCCATGGAGGTATGCTGGACATGGCAAAGGGCTCGATTATGTCTTCAGAAAAACCAATGTCTTTGAGATCGTTCTGGATTCTTATTCCGAAAGGGCTTACTTTATTTCCTAAGGAGGATAGCGTTTTTAGGTCTTCGGGAAGGCCAAAGACACATTTGTGGGCTGGGTTTTGGGGTACTGAGGTAAGTTTCAAAGTGTACTGCAAAGAGAGTTTTTTCCTTCTAAGTTCTAAAGATGGTTCATGCGCTTCTGCCTGTAAACTCTCTACAGGTGAAGTACGGAAAGCGCCTAGGGCAAGGCGAAGGCTTTGGTTCTGAACAGGGTCTAAAATTTTAAGGTAAGACTTTCTGGCTGATCCGTAAACAGGACTGGCATAGTCCAGCCTGGAACGGACAAGGGAACGGTAAAATTGGAGAAGTATTTCAGTATCTCCTTCCCATTCAGGATTGGATAATACTTTTAAGGCGTTGAGAGCACTCTGCCACCTTGTCTTTAGGTCTTTCAAGTGTGGTAGGAAAGAAAGTTTATTGTCGAAGATTACGCCCAGGAAACGAGCTTGTTTTTTAACAGGAATTTTCTCTCCAAACAAATATAAATCTGGTTGTCGACACACTTGTGCGACAGACAAAAATGTACCAAGTTTGTTTTTAATGTGGAAAATTTGAACCCGTGCCCGTTTGCCCAAGTTTCCAGTTTATGGAGTTGAAGCTGAAGCTGACGTTCAATGTGGTCCATTTTGGATTTGGATTTATAGCAGATTAGGAAGTCGTCAACGTAAAGTGAGCAGTCAATATCATTTTGAAGGGTTTTTGTGATGGAATTGATTTTGATTTCGAAAAGAATGGGCGATAAGATGCTTCCCTGGGGGACGCCTTCTCCCTACTTTTACTTTAAATGATCGATCTTTCAAAAAGTTTCGTATAATTTCGGGAAGATTTCCGCGTAAGCCCAAGTCATGCAGGTCTTTTAGAATACCATGTTTCCATGTGGTGTCGAAGGCTTTTTCTAAGTCGAAAAAAATAGCCACAAGGTGCTCATTTCGAATGAAAGCTTCCCGAATGAAAGTTTCAAGTCGGACGAGATGGTCAATAGTAGCGCGATTTTTGCAAAAACCGCATTGGAAATTGGATAAGGAGTTTGAAGTTTCGAGAAACCACATTAGACGTTTGTTAATAAGTGTTTCCATAAGTTTGCAGAAACAGTTTGTAAGGGCTATGGGACGGTAGTTTGATGGGTTAGAGTGATCTTTTCTTGGTTTTGGGATAGGTGTAATAGTGGCAAGACGCCAACTGTTCGGAAATTGTTGAGAATGCCAGAGTTCATTGTAAATATCAAGGAGTAATAGGAGTGTTTCGTCTGGAAGACGTTTGATGATTTCGTGGTGTATTTGATCAGGGCCTGGAGCTGTGTTTGATAGTTCAGCAATATTACATTTTAATTCATTAAGAGAAAAGCTGCAATTATAGTTTTCTTCATTTGAAGAGGTAAAATCAACAGTTGTCTTTTCAGAAGACATTTTTACTTTTTTGAATTCAGGGTTGTAATTGTGGGTAGAGGAATTTCCGGAGAGAGTTGATGCTATACAGTTAGCTACTGTTTTTTCGGTTTCTACGAAGGAGTTATTCGGTTTTAGGATGTGTTTGATTGTGTCTTTTTTAGTACATTTTAATTTCTTTATCATCTTCCAGACTTTGTGCAATGGTGTGTTGTTGTTGATTTTAGAGACATGATTTCGAAAAGATGTTTTTTTTTTTGCTGTTCTGATTTTTCTGCGTGCTTGGGCTCGCGCAATTTTGAAATTAATGAGGTCTTCGTTTGTTTTAGAGTTGACGAACTTCCTGAGAGATGATTTTTTGGCCGCAACAGCTTTTTGGCAGTCTTCAGTGAACCAACATTTGTGTTTTCGGGGTTTGGTGGATAATTTTGGTATGTGTTTTTGAACGATTTCGGGAAGGGTTTCTTGAAATCGTTCAAAAGTTTGTGTTTGTGTTTGTGTTTGAGATGGATTGGGTTTCTCCAGACATTCGATGTGAAACCCATCCCAGTCCGCTCTTTTAAGATTGAAACGGTCCGGGATAGGAGTTCGGTGTGGAATGTCTGGAATTAGGTTGATGGGGAAGTGGTCTGATCCGTGTGGGTCGTCCAGGACCGACCACTGAAAGTCTGGAATTAGGTCAGCATCACATAGGGTTAAATCTATGGATGAAAAGTTTAGGTTATTTGAATTTTGAAATGTTTGGGAATTGTCGTTAAAAATACTAGTATTGGTTTTTGTTATGAAATCTTCGATGATTTTACCTTTAGTGTCAGTTGGTTCATTTCCCCAAAGAGGGCTATGGGCATTAAAATCTCCCAACATGATGAAGGGTTGTGGGAGCTGGTCTCTGAGGTTTATTAGTTTTCTTAAAGATAGAGGGTAATTTGGAGGGATGTATATTGAACCGTTATAGGACGGTGTAGGGTGACCCTGACCGCAACTGCCTGAAGTGTTGTGTTTAGTTGTATTTGTCTGTGTAGTGTTTGGTTATTTATTAAAATGGAGTTGCCCCCAGAGGCGATTTGGTTGTCGGTGTATATTTGGTTGTAAGTTTGATAGTTTTTCAATGTGAATGTGGGTGTTGGCAATTTAGTTTCTTGTAGACAGATTACATTTGGGGTGTATGAGGTCAAAAGATATGAGAGTTCTGCCTGGTTTTCACGCAAACCGCGAATGTTCCACTGAAGAACTGCCTTTTTTTTATTTTGAGGGCACAGGTTCGGTACGGTTTTTTTGGGTCGTTGGTGACCTTTGTCTTTGTTTTGTTTTGCTGCGGTCACGGTAGACCGCAGCTTTTTTGGAAGGAGAGTGTGGAGGGGGAGGAGGACCAGAGTCCCGGATGTGGGTAGAGGAGGGGGAGCAGGTGCGGGGAGTGTGTGGAGGGGCATTATTGGATGAAGGATGATGTGATGGGGGTGATGATTAAGGTGAAGATGAAGATGTAGTTGGCGGTGGGGATGAGGATGAGCGTGGTGAGGATGAGGATGTGGATAAGGATGATGTATGTGAGCATGAAAATGGTGGTGAGGATGAGGATGGTTGTGATGATGAAGGTGGAGATGGTGAGGGTTTTGGGGGGTGAAGATGTTAAAAGAGATTTTGGAGGGGATGTGTGGAGGGAGAGCTCCATGTCTTCCTTCCTGGTTATCGTGGCGCTTTTGGGGTTTTTTTTTTATTTGACGTACGTGGCGTTTTCACGGTTTGGTATTTTACTTTTTCGTTGTCAGCGGTTCTGGGGCCTGCCTTGGCAGCGTCTGCGTAGGTCTTTTATGTTGATTCCAATCCCATCGGGAAGACGGCTGCCTTAGCCTGGGCAAAGGTGCCTCCGAACTTCGCTCGGTCGGTTAGGATGGCCTTTTCTTGAGAGTACTTGGGACATTCCCTCGAACATGCTGGCAATTTGGGCACCGAGGAACTGACGTGCAAGATTCCTCTGTGTGACCCTCCTTGCCACAGCAAAGGCAAACAGCATTTCGCCGGCATCTTAATTTTGTATGCCCGGAGCGCTGGCAATGAAAACAGCACATCGGGTTAGGGACGTAGGTTTTACCTCTAGTTCCAAGTACTCTATCTTCAATTTGGTAGGAGGTCTTGGACAGTCGAAAGACAGTATCCATGTTTTGGTGCGGATCTATTTCCCATCTCGTCGCACTATGACACGACGAGCGTGGGTGACACCTTCTATTTCTTGCACCATTTCTTCCTCCGTACAGCCGTCTAGGTCACGGCTCTTGACCTGGAAGTATTGAGACTCCTGTGAGGCTCAACATTTACAGGGATGCCGCCAAACGACGTACATTTCCGTAGCTGTACGGAATTGACCACGTTGGCAACCTCCACCAGGACCCCACTTTCTTTGGTCTGGGGATGCCACAGGCTCTGAGAGCTTTGCCAAAGGCAAAGACCCTTAAAGAAGTTACTTTTGTTTTAGACTCCTCGGCTGAGGAGATCACCAAATAAGGTGACCATTCTAGCGATGTTTGTCTAGGCAGGTCCCAGATACTGATATTATCGTCATCTCTCAACCGTTTTCTTTTGCTCTGGTCAGGATTCGCACCCGCTCCTCCTGACAGGGACCTGTTGGGAATTGGGGGAAGGGGAGAAATTTTTGATTTTATATCCATATATATGACGTTTTTGTTCATCTCCAGGGCTCCCCACCCGCCACCGTGTCCAACAAGGGGACACCGCTCGGAAGTCCGTAGCTGGTGTCAGGGCTACCCTGGAGGTATACTCCCAATCAGACGGCAAGAAATCTTGCCTTCTAACCAAGATTGGCCAAAACCGGTTCTATGAACCGGTCGCAACCGATTGAGTGCAGTAGGCCACTGCACCCGCCCGTCTAGACCGAATCCAGGGCCAAAGTGGCGTGTTGGTGAGGAAAGCCACACCTCAGCCACCAGGGTCCTCTTCTCCGGTCGTACGGGTCGCACCCCACGGTCAACGGGGTGCCTCGTGTTGCGGGGATTTGGGGTCTATTGGTCTATTCTTTGCTGGACCGGACCTTCGGTCGACAGAACGGAAAGAAAGATAGATGGATAGAAGACATAGCAAGAACGGACAAACGATGTCACCCCTACGCCAGAGAGCTAGTGACGTACGAGTGGCATCCCACAAAGGGGGGGGGGGGTTACACCCCCTGTTGATGGGACAGCCAACTATTTTTATTTTATTCCCCGGTCAGCTCGGGGAAGGACGAAAGAAGAAGAAAGAAAGACGATAGAAGACAGACGATACACCAAAGCAAGTGTCGCCCATGTGCACCTGAGCGTAGATGTCCATGGGCGACAAATCGCCAGTGAAGGGATTGCACCTCCTGCTGATGGAACAGTGGGTCTATTTATGTCCCCCCCCCCCCCGACCCACTGGGGGGTACTATTGGTTATCTTATAGTTTTTGGTGCAAGCCTAGTTGTAAGAACCAATACATATTGTTTTTTAACGCAAGTGCCAACGTTTTATAGGTTTATCTGAACGGCTACTCTCTATCCAAATCTGAATGTTTTCAGGAAAGCTGGAAGTCACTTTATTCCTTTGTTCTTCCATGGTTTTGAGTGATTTTTAGTGGTCGGTCGTTACACTTTTAGTATTGGTTAATATCTTTCAGACTTTTTGCATTCCTAGTTGTAAAAACCAACTCACTATTGTGTTTTACTGCAGATGCTAGCATTTCATAGTTGGCTTTTTTTTCTTTAAACTGCTAGAATCTATCTAAACTTTAATGTTTTCAGATAAGCTTGAAGTCACTTTATTTCTTTGACCTTCCACTGTTTTAAGTGACTTGAGCGGTTACACTTTAAGTATTGGTTTTAAGCTTTTAGATGTTTTGCATGCCTAGTTGAAAAAACCAACACATTATTGTGTTTAAGAGCAAGTACCAGCATTTTATAGGTTTGTTTCAACAACTATACTCTATCAAAAGCGTATCGTTTAGCAGAAAAGCTGGAAGTTACTTTATTACTTGGACCTTCCACTGTTTTGAGTGGCTTGAGTGGTCGGTCGTTACAACTCCCTATTGTGTTTTAGCGCAGGAGCCAGCATTTTATAGGTTTTTCTGCATGGCTACTCGCTGTTTAAACTTAAAGGTGTTCTGAAAACTTGGAGGTATCTTCATTTCTTTGCCCTCCTAATGTTTTTAGTGACTAGTGCGGTCGGTCATTACACTTTTAGTATTGGTTATGATATTTCGTTTTTGTTGTTGTGCCTGCCTAGTTATAAGAACAAACAAATTATTGTGTTTTACTGCAGGTGCTAGCATTTTATAGGTTTCTCTGAACGGCTACATTCTATCCAAATCTTAATATTTTCAGAAAAGCTGGAAGTTACTTTATTTCTTTGTCATACCACTGAAATGGGTAACCTGAGTGGTTAGTGGTTGCACTTTTTGTATTGGTTATAATCAATAAATGTCTGTGCATGCCTAGGTGTAAGAACCAACTCACTATTGTGTTTTAGCGCAGGGGTCAGCATTGTATATCCTTCTCTATATGGCTGCACTCTATCAAAAATTTATTCTGAAAACCGGATTGTGTGTTCTGAAAATCTGTAAGTACCTTCATTTTCTTTCCCTCCTATTGTTTTAGTGACTTGTGTGGATGGTCCTTACACAATCTGTTAGTTTTTATGATGCGTTTGTGTTTTCTGTACCCTCCTATTGTTTTAGTGGCTAGTGTGGTCGGTCGTTACACTTTAAATTTTGGTTATAATCTTTTAGATTTTATACATGCCTAATTGTGAGAACTAACGCACTATTGTTTTTTAGCGCATGGCCAGCATTTTATAGGTTTTTCTGCATGGCTACATTATATTAATACTTAACTGCTTTTTGAAATCTGGAAATATCTTCATTTCTTTACACTCCTATTGTTTGGATTGACAGATGGGTCGTTCATTAGACTGTTAGCTTTTGTTAAATGTTCTAGTTATTTGTTATTTTAGTTAAAACTTAAATATATCCTGAAAACCAATCTTTTAGTTTTTATGCATGGCTAGTTATAAGAATCTAACAATTATTGTGATTTATCACAGGCGCTAACATTTTATTGGTTTCTCTGAACGGCTGCATTCTATCCAAACCTTTTTGTTTTCATAAAAGCTAGAAATCTCTTTTTTTCGTATCCCTCCAATGTTTCGAGTGATGCAAGCGGTCGGTCGTTACACTTTTAGTTTTGGTTATAAGCTTTAAGATTCTGTGCATGCCTAGTTGTGTGAACCAATTCGCGTTTGTGTTTTAGCCCAGGTGCCAACATTTTATAGGCTTCTCTGCGTGGTTTCTCTCCATTAAAACTTACATGTGTTCTGAAAATATGTAAGTACCTTCATTTTCTTTCCCTCCTATTGTTTTAGTGAAATGTGTGGATGGTACTTACACAATCTTTTAGTTTTATGATGCTTAGCTATAAGAACCAACAAATTATTGTGATTTATCACAGGCTCTAACATTTTATTGGTTTCTCTAAACGGCTGCATTGTGTCCAAACCGTAATGATTTAAGAAAAGCTGAATGTCACTTTTTTCTTGGACCTTTCACTGTTTTGAGTGAATTGAGCGGGCGGGCGTTACACTTTTAGTACTGGTTATAATCATTTAGTTTTTGTTCATGTCTACATTTTATAGGTTTCTCTGAATGGGTACACTTTATTAAAACATATGTGTTCTGAAAACCTGTAAGTACCTTTATTTCCTTATCCTTCTATCCTTTTAAGGTCTTGTACGGTCGGTTGTTACATTTTTAATATTGAGAACAAGCTTTTAATTTTTGTACTTTCATTGTTGTAAGAAACAACTCACTATTGTGTTTTAGCACAGGTACAAGTATTTTATAGGTTTTTCTGAACCGCTACACTTAATCCAAAGCCTTATGTTTGCAGAAAAGCCGAAAATCTCGTTATTTCTGGAAAATTCCACTGTTTTGAGTAAATTGAGCGGTCGGTCATTACACTTTTAGTACTGATTATAATCATTTGGTTTTTGTGCACGGGTAGTTGTAGGAACCAACTCACTGTTGTCATTTAGCCCACGTGGCAACATTTTATAGGTTTCTCAGCATGGATATTCTCTATTAAAACTATGTGTTCTGAAAACCTGTAAGTACCTTTCTTTCCTTACCCTCCTATTGTTTTATTGACTTGTGCTGTTGGTCGTTACACTTATAATATTTGTTACAATATTTTAGTTTTTGTGCATGCCTAGTTGTAAGAAGTAATGAATTATTGTGTTTTACTACAGGTGCTAACATTTTATAGTTTTCTCTAAACGGCTACACTCTATCCAAACCTTAATGTTTTCAGAAAAGCTGGAAATCGCTCTTTTTCTATGTCCCTCCACTGTTTTGAGTGATTTAAGCGGTCATTCGTTACACTTTTTGTTTTGGTTACAAGCTTTTAGACTTTGTACATGCCTAGTTGTGAGAACCAATTCACTATTGTTTTTAAGCGTAGGTTCCAGCATTCTATAGTTTATATTAAAACTTAAGTGCTTTTTGAAAACTGGAAGTATCTTCATTTCTTTACCTTTCTATTGTTTAAAGTGACTAGTGTGGTCTGTCGTTACACTGTTAGTATTGTTCATATGTTTTATCAATTGTACATGTCTCGGTACAAAAACCAATGATTTATTGTGTCTTTACATTTTTGGTTCTGGTTATAAGCATCTAGTTTTGTGTATATTTAGTTCAAAGAACGAACTGACTTTGGTTTTTTGGGCCGGTGTCAACACTTTATAAGTTTTTCTGCATAAATGAGTTCTGAAAACTTAGAAATACCTTTATATTTTACGGTCCTATTGTTTTTAGTGACTTATGTGGTCGGTGGTTACATTTTTAGTTTTAGTTATAAGTTTTTAGCTTATGCGCACGCCTAATTATAAAAACCAATGAATTAATGTGTTTTACAGCAGGTGCTATCATTTTATAGGCTACAGACTATCCTAACCTTAATGTTTTAAGAAAAGCTGGAAGTCAGTTTATTTCTTGTACCTTCTTCTGTTTAGAGTGAATTGAGCGGTTTTATAGGTTTATCTGCATGGCTACACTCTATTAGAACTTACATTTGTCCTGAAAACCTGTAAGTTCCTTCATTTCCTTACCCTCTTCTTGTTTTAATGACTTGTGTGATCGGTAGTTACACTTTTAGTATTGGTGACAATCTTCTTTTTTTTTTTTGCATGCCAAGTTATAAGAACCAACAAGATATTGTTTTGTATCACAGGTGCTAGCATTTTATTGGTTTCTCTGAACGACTGCTTTCTGTCCAAACCTTAGTGTTTTCAGAAAAGCTAAAAAATCACTCTTTTTTGGGTCCCTCAACTGTTTTGAGTGATTTCAGCGGTCGCTCGTTACACTTTTAGTTTTGGTTACAGGCTTTTAGATTTTGTCCATGCCTAGTTGTGTGAACCAACTCACTATTGTTTTTTTTTATTTTAGGTTCCAGTATTTTATAGGTTTCTCTACATGGATACAATTATATTAAGCATCTAAAGCATTTTCTGTTCCTACAAGCCTATCCTTTATAATAAGCTTTTAGCGTTATTTTTTTTATTACAGTTGTTCTGTGCTTACGTCTGAATGAAAATAGTCCATGTGTGTGTGTATGTGTGTGTATATATATATATGTATGTGTGTGTGTGTGTGTGTGTGTGTGTGTGTGTGCATAAATATATATTGCATCAGAAGAAAGGAAGTAGTAAAAAAGGTTTTTGATAATAGGTATTCCAACGTGAAGCGCATTGAGCTACTTTGTTTTGGAAATGCGCTATATAAATTTTAAAGTTAAATATTATTATATTATCATTATTATATTAAAACTTAAATGTGTTTTGAGAACTGGAAATATCTTCATTTCTTTACCCTTCTATTGTTTGAAGTGACTGGGTGGGTCGGTCGCTACACTGTTAGTATTGATTATATTTTTTAGCTATTGTGCATGCCTTGTTGTAAAAACAGATGAGTTATTGTGTCTCTACATTTTGGTTATAAGCTTTTAGTTTTTATATATACTGTTATTTGTAAGAACCAGCTGACAATTACGTTTTAGTGCAGGTGCCAACATTTCATAGGTTTCTCTGCATGGCTAAAATCTATTAAGGCGTAAATGAGTTCTGAAAACGTTGAAATATCTTTATATCATACAGTCATATTGCTTTTAGGAACTTGTGTGGTCGGTCGTTACACTTTTAATATTATAAGCTTTTGGCTTTTGCTCATGCCTATTTAAAAGAACCAATGAAATATTGTGTTTTACCGTAGGTGCTAGCCTTTTATAGGTTTCCCTGAACGGCTACACTCAATCAAAAACCATACGTTTTTAGAATGGCTGAAAATCACTTTATTTCTTTAAAGTTCCAATTTATTTAGTAAATTGAGCGGTCGGTCTTTACACTTTTAGTATGGATTATAATCATTTAGTTTTTTGCAAGCCTAGTCGTAAGAACCAAATCAATGTTGTGTTTTAGCCCAAGTAGAACATTTTAGGTTTTGTATCTTCATTTCCATAACCTCATTTTGTTTCAATGACTTGTACGATCGGTGGTTACACTTTTAGTATTTGGTATACGCTTTTTATTTCTGTGCATGCGTGGTTGTAAGAACTAACTCATTATTGTGCTTTAGCGTAGGTGTGAGCATTTTATAGGTGTTTTGGCATGTCCACGCTCTAGTAAAACTTCCAAGTGTTCGGAAAACCTTTAAGTACCTTCATGTCCATACCCTTTTATTGTTATTACTGACTTGTGTAGTTGGTATTACACTTTTCAGGACAGCCCTCTCTACATTGGTACCCACCTGACACTCAACTCTCACCTGTGGCTCCACGAAGCTGCAGCATGCGCAGCGGCCACACCCCAGTAATCGGCAGGCGGGCTGAACCACGTAGAGGATAGCTGGTCGGGTTTCAAACCCACTAGTGAGATAATTAGGGTCTGTCTCCCTCCGCATGCAAAGTCTGGCTCCGGCGGACTGCGCGGACGAAACCACTCGGTGGTTCAACGGGCAGAAAGGCGGTCCCAGCAGAGCGCCGCGGAGCGCGACAAGGGCACAGTGAGACAAGAAGACACTGCTGGCCATCCGCTGCATCCCAGGCCATCTCCGGCAGTCTCGATTTCGTCGTGCCACCGGAAATAGATGGACAGGGACAAGAGAGTGAGGCTGACGACTTTGCGCAACTCTCCCTCACTTAAATCAAATTCAAGCGCAAGTCATAACTTCATCATCCCCACCCTCATCATCACCCTCATCATTTCTCAAGTCCTGCGGCGAGGGACGAGTGGCCAAGCGACAGGTGTGGACACACTGGCAGTCGTAGTCACAACTCTACACGTAGGCGGTCCAGGCATTGTGGTCGCTTTTCAGTGAATGAGACAGCGCTGGAATTCGGCAGCCACCTGGGCGATGAAGCAGCCCTCTTCAGGATAGCACTCCTTCCCCCCCACAGCCTGGGGACGGGACTAGAAAAGGTGTCATAAAAATTGCCTGTCTCACCCTTCCTTGGCCAGCATGCCGCGGCTGGCAGGGGTCCCATACTAGCGGTAAGAAAAACTCAAAATAATCTAAGATGACCATCACCCTTGGCGCATGGAATGTGCGCACCCTCCTTGACCGTTCAGGGAGTAACCGTCCCGAAAGACGGACGGCTCTCATTGCCAGCGAACTGGGTCGATATAAAGTACATATAGCCGCCCTCAGTGAGACTCGCCTCGCTGAGGAAGGACAACTCACAGAGCAGTCTGCCGGCTACACATTCTTCTGGATCGGTCGTGGACTCGACGAACGTCGCGAGGCAGGGGTTGGTTTTGCTATCAAGTCCAACCTGGTCAACAAGCTCGCAGCTCCCCCTAAGGGAATCAACGATCGCCTGATGACTGCCTCCCTCCCGCTCCCCAAGAAGAAATTCGCCACACTAATCAGCGCTTACGCACCCACTATGACCAACCCTCGACGACATAAGAGGAAAATTCTACAAGGACCTAAAGAAGACCATCACAGCCGTACCCAGGGTAGACAAACTCATCATCCTTGGTGACCTCAATGCTCGAGTCGGCAGAGACCACAAGTCGTGGGAGGGAGTGTTAGGGAAACACGGTGTTAGCAACTGCAACAGCAACGGACTCCTCCTGTTGGAAACCTGCGCTGCCCACGATCTCCTCATCTCCAACACGGTCTTCCGCCTGCCCAATCGTAACAAGACGCCATGGATGCACCCACGCTCCAAGCACTGGCATCTACTCGACTACGTCATCGTCAGGCAAAGAGACAGACAGGATGTGAGAGTCACAAAGACCATGTGTGATGCAGAATGTTGAACGGACCATCGTCTCCTCATCTCTAAGATGAGCCTCAGAATCACACCACCCAGGGGGCCCCAAGGCATCAAAGTGGCCAAGCGACTGAACGTCTCCAAGCTCAAGAACGATCTTGTCAAAAATGCGCTGGTAGAAGAGCTAGAGAAAAAACTACAACCAAGCGACATAGACCCACATGCCGATGTTGAGACAGAGTGGGAACGTCTCCGTGACGCCGTCTATGATGTTGCCTTAGACATCATTGGCCCCACTACCCGCAAGCACAAAGATTGGTTCGACGACCACAGTTGTCACATCAAGACAATATTAGAGGAGAAGCACCGACTCCACAGAGCACTCCTAAATGACCCCTCTTCCACCTCAAAGAAAGAGAACTTCAATACGGCCAGGAGGAGAGTCCAGTTCGAACTACGACGACTACAAGACAAATGGCTCAATGAGAAGGCCGACGCCATCCAGGCCTACTCAGACATGAAGGACATGAAGAACTTCTTCAGCGCTCTCAAGGCCGTCTACGGACCCACCTCGTTAGGACAATCCCCTCTCCTCAGCGCAGACGGGAGCACGCTGATAACAGACAAAGAGAAAATCCTCGAGCGCTGGGCACAACACTTCAACAGTGTCCTCAACAGACCATCTTCCATCAACATTGAAACCATTGAAAGACTACCACAAGTGCCAATCGACAACACTCTGGCAGACCCACCAACAAAAAATGAAGTAATACTCGCCATCAAACGCCTATCCAGTGGCAAGGCATCAGGTGCCGACTCCATTCCAGCTGAAATCTACGCCTCTGGAGGCCCAACACTAATAGAGAAACTGACAACCCTGTTTACCGCCATGTGATTACAAGAAAAGCTGCCACAGGAACTCAAAGACGCTTCAATTGTCCACCTTTACAAGCGCAAAGGAAACAGGAACACCTGCGACAACCACCGAGGCATCGCCCTGCTCTCCATCGCTGGGAAGATCCTGGCTCGCATCTTCCATGCCTTTACAGGCTGTGATTTTGTGTCTGCATTCTGTTGAAAGGGCAAAAGGTCAGCATGGCAGACATGGGATGAGTGTCCTGAAGCTGTTGATGATGCACGACTGGAGATCTTTCCTAGAAAGCACAGATCCTACGAAGCTATTCCACCAACTTGTACAGCCCTTGTTCAGCACATTAGACGTGCTGCATACCAGTCAGCATGCATATGGAGCCGGCTTTGGAGTGTCAGTTTGAAGAGGAAAGTCCTGTAGAAGAGGGCTGGAAACAAGAAGAAGACTGCTGGAGTATCCTATGGTCTGAGCTCCCCCCAATTGCTCAGAGTTGCCAGCAGCTTACGAAATGCCGGTGCAAGACGCTGTGTCGTGGACATTGCAAGTGCTACGAGCTCAGTTTGAGCTGCACAACAATGTGCAGCTGCACCTGCTGAATTGGAGTGATTAATGCTCAGCTGGTCATGATAATGATTTTACATGCAGGTTTACCATACTGTAGGCCTACTTTGCTTAGCTTACTACTTACTCATTTCTATTGACATATATTACACAATGTAACATCTTGTTAAATATCAGTAAAAATCTGCAAATCAGTGTTTGGTAGCTTTTCATTCTTCAAAAAAATTTCCCTTTGTCATATTCTAATTCTCAATCTTCAAAAATGTCAGAAACGATTTTGGTATCCTAAAAACTGGATAAGAAGAACCATAGATGCGCCAAAGAGTCTGTGAATGGCCGCCATCTTGGAAAATGGCCGCCATTATAGATTTTCACGTGGCTGGAAATCTTTTATGAAACAACAACCCAGAAGTAATGTGCATGCCAATTTTGGTGCTTGTATGACAATGTGAATGAAAAATAGAGGCACAGATATATATAATATATTCCAAAGAGCCCGCAAATGGCCGCCAATTGGGAAAATGGCCGCCATTTTGGAATTTGTCGTGGTAAGCGTTCTTTTATGAAACAACAGCCCCAAAGTCAAAAGCAATGCGCATGCCAATTTTGGTGCTTGTATGACAATGTGAATGAACCACAGAGGCACAGATATACCAAAGAGCCCGTAAATGGCCGCCATCTTGGAAAATGGCCGCCATTTTGGATTTGCATGTCGTAAACGTTCTTTTATGAATCAACAGCCCAAATAAATGTGCATGCCAATTTTGGTGCTTGTATGACAATGTGAAAGAACCACAGAAGCACAGATATAATACCAAAGAGCCTGCAAATGGCCGCCATCTTGGAAAATGGCCGCCATATTGGATTTTCACGTGGTAAACGTTCGTTTTATGAAACAACAGCCCAAAAGTAATATGCATGCCAATTTTGGTGCTTGTATGACAATGTGAATGATTTTACACTTAGCTGCCCCACTATAGGTAAAAATCTACAACAACCTAAAAATGTCCTGAAAACCTGAAACTATATTGATGTCTTTGTCTCTCTTCTCTTTTGAGTGACTTGTGCAGTCGGTCGTTACATTGACTTTTTGTATTGATTACAATCTATTTGCTTTTGTGCATGCCTAAATGTAAAAACAAACACATTAATGTGTTTTAACACAGGTGCTAATATTTCAAAGGTTTTTCTGAATGGCTACAGTCTGTCCAGAACTTACTGTTGTCAGAAAAGCTGCTAGTATCTTTATTTCTTTGTCCTTCCACTGTTTTGGGTGACTTAAGCTGTCGGTGGTTACACTCTTAGTATTGGATATCATCTTTTACTGTTAGTGCATGCCTAGTTGTAAGAACCAACACATTATTGTGACTTACCGCAGGTGCTAGCATTTTTAGGTGAGTGTGACCGGCTATACTCTATTCAAAATTTTAATTGTTTTCAGAAAACCTGGAAGTCACTTTATTTCTTGGACTTTCAACTATCTTGAGTGACTTGAACAGTCGGTTGTTACACCTTTAGTATTGGTTACAATAAGTAAATTGTTGTGCAAGCCTGGTTGTTAGAACCCACTCACTGTGTTATTTTAGCGCAGGTTGAAGCATTTTAAAGGTTCTTCTGCATGGCTACACTCTATTAAAACTTAAACGTGTTATGAAAACCTGGCAGTACCTTTATTTCTACACCCTCCAAATAATTTTATGAATTGTGCTGTCGGTTGTTACACTTTTAGTATTGGTTATAAGCTTTTAGCTGGGTTTTTTCGTGTATTCTTAGTTGTAAGAACCAATACATTATTGAGTTTTACCACAGGTGTTAACATGTTATAGGTTATTTCTGAACGACTACACTCTATCTAAACCTTAAAGTTCTTAAAAATGCTAGATGTCAATTTATTTCTTAATCTATCCACTGTTTAAAATGACTTCGGCGGTTGGTTGTTACACTTTTAGTATTGGTTATAAGCTGTTAGATTTTGTGCATGCCTTCTTGTAAGAACCAACTCTTTCCTAGAAGCTGAGAAGGTTTCTGGGTGTTCTATGGTCTGCTGGGTAATAAAAATAGTGTAAAGCGCATAGAACTTGCTATCGAATGGGGATATGCGTTATACAAATGCTATTTATTATTATTAACTCACTATTGTGTTTTAGTGCAAGTTCCACCCTTTTATTGGTTTCTCTGCCAGGCAAAATTCTATTAAAACATAAATTAATGTGTTTTGAAAACCTGGAACTATGCTTATTTATTTGTCCCCCTTCTCTTTTGAGTGACTTATGTGGTCGATCGTTACACTTTTTTGTATTGGATATAATATTTTAGCTTTTGTGCATGCTTTAGTTGTATAAACCAACACAAGATTGTGTTTTATCTCAGTTGCTAGCATTTTACAGGTTTCTCTGCCAGGCTAAATTCTATTCAACCCTATTTTTTTTCTAAAATACTGCAAGCGTTTTTATTTCTTTGTTCTTCCACTATTTTGAGTGACATGAGCGGTTTGTCGTTATACTTTTAGTATTGATCATAATCTATTAGTTTTTGTGCATCTCTAGTTTTAAGAACCAACTCATTATTGTTCTTTATCCAGGTGCCATTATTTTATAGCTTTCTCTGCACGGCAATACTCTAATACATGTATAACCTAGAGGTGTTCTGAAAACGTATAACTATGTCTCGTTCTTTGCCCCCCTTCTTTTGAGTGACTTGTGCGGTCGTTTACACTCTTTGTGTTAAATAATCTTTTAGTTTTTGTGCATTCCTAGTTTTATGAACCAACACAATATTATTATGTTTTACCGCAACTTCTGGCATATTAAAGGCATCTCTGCTCGACTAACCTCTATCCAAACCATATTGTTTTCAGAAAAGCTGCAAGTACGTTTATTTCTTTGTCCTTCCACTGTTTTGAGAGACCTGTGCGGTCGGCCGTTACACTTTTAGTATTGATCATAATCTCTTAATTTTAGGGCATGTCAAGTTGTAAGTACCAACACTTT
>NW_004798002.1:141055-146055 GCF_000002075.1 Aplysia californica | reverse complement strand
TTGCTTACTGCACATTTGTAAGGCATCGTGGTGAAATCGGGTGCTCGTGATAAGCAATGAAATCAAACCAGCATTTTTCTGCACTTTGGGCAATATTGTTGGTTTAAGAAAAAAAACGTAGGTGAAATTTAAAAAATTCTTTTCATGGCTCAACTCCTTGTACGTCCATTGATAAATTCTATGTCTGTTTGAAGGTTACTGTAAAAAGGTTGATCAAAGACACAAGAAATAAAAACTTGCAGTTTCCAAGTACAATCAAGATTTGCAAGTCACCAAACTTTGGCAGCCATTTTTTAGCTAAATTTACCCCAGACACTAGGCAACCCCCATCTCCTTTAATCTCAAATATTTCGACTTTAATTCTAGAAAAACTGTTTGTTTGTTAGGTTGTTTTGTTTTGGGGTTTTTTGCTTCAAAAGAAAAACAAATGAACACGATAATAGTATGACACAAAAATTGACGTGGGTGGTTGGCGGGTGCTCTGGTGTGGTTTGCTTCTTCTTTCCCATGAGACATCTATCGTCCTTATCTCCCCTTCTTCTTGTTTATGTTTGTTACTCTCTTGTAACACTTCTTATCTTCTGGCTCTCATATGCAGTTGCGAGCGCCGTAAAACTCTTACAAAAACAAACGAACAAAAATTGACTAGCGTCTGGTTCCACCGCGTTGTGACACATTGGAGGAGTGGCAATATGAGGAAAATAGGACGGTCTCATTTCCTGAGGACACAATGTTCTGCCCGACTGAGCCGAGAGTCATTGAAGTCTGACGTCTGACCGCTACACAGCTGTGCTCGTCAAACCTTTAGAATAGCCAGTGCGCAGTTGTGAGGCATGGTGCTGAAATCAGCTGCACGCCAAAATGATGAAATCGAAGAAACTGGCACTTTTCCAATGGTTTGGCAATTTTTACAGATTTTTTTGTTTGGGGGGCTCAACACCTTTTATGCCCAGTAAGAAAACACAATTTACGTGGGTCTTTTACTGGAAAACGTGGATTAACGGTACAAGAACTATGTAAATTTTCAGTTTCCATGGACTCCCGAGTTATGGAAATCATCAATATTTAGCAGCCACTTTCTCTCTAATTTTTACCTATGAAACCAGACGACCCCCACCTCCTTCAATCACAGATAGGTCAATCTCGACTTCTATTCAAGATAGATAGGTATTTCTTTTATTGAAAGCAAGACAATGAGCAAGCTGTAAGATGGTACCAATATAGTAGCCACATGTTAAAAATATTGACAAGCGCCTGATCCCGCCGCGTTGGGACTCGTTTTGCTATTCTAAAGAGGCCAACACACACACACACACACACACACACACACACACACACACACACACACACACACACACACACACACACACACACACACACACACACACACACACACACACACACACACACACACACAGATAGAGAGAGAGTGTGTGTGTGAGAGAGAGGGAGAGAGAGAGAGAGAGAGAGAGAGAGAGAGAGAGAGAGAGAGAGAGAGATAGAGAGATAGAGAGAGAGAGAGAGAGAGAGAGAAAGAGAGCCCGGCCTGCATGACAGAATAATAAATTCCAAGCGAGGAAGCATGTACCTATCATGACATGGGCGCAGGTGTTTAGAAGACGTAACTGGCAGGCTCTACTCCTTTTCTTTTTCTCTGTTGTTTCTGTCTTTGTTGTTGGTTGGGGGAGCGTCACTGGTAGGTCCTACTCTCTTCTTTTCCTCTGTTGTTTCTACCTGTCTCTCTTGCTTTTTCCCTGAACTATGCAACCATTATTATATCGATGTGATGGGTGGTTGAAGGGCTCCACTGGGAGGCTCTACTTCTTTTCTCTCCTTCTGTTGTTTCTTTTTGCTTTTGTTTGTTGGAGGGCGCCACTGGTAGGCTCTACGTCTTTTCCTTCACTCTGTTGTTTCTGCCTTTGTTTGCAGTTGGAGGACTCCACTGGTAGGTCCTACTCTCTTCTTTCCCTCTGTTGTTTCTACCTGTCTCTCTTGCTTCTTCCCAGAACTATGCAACCATTATTATATCGATGTGGTGGGTGGTTTAAGGGCACCACTGGTAGGTTCTACCTCTCATCTTTCCCTCTGTTGTTTCTGTCTGTGCTGGAGGTTGGAAGGCGCCACTGGCAGGTTCTACTTCTCATCTTTCCCTCTGTTGTTTCTGTCTGTGCTGGAGGTTGGAAGGCGCCACTGGCAGGTTCTACTTCTCATCTTTCCCTCTGTTGTTTCTGTCTGTGCTGGTGGTTGGAAGGCGCCACTGGCAGGTTCTACTTCTTATTTTTTCCTCTGTTGTTCCTTTTTGTTTTTGTTTGTTGGAGGGCGCCAACAGTAGGTCCTATTTCTTTCCTTCCCTGTTGTTTCTGCCTGTGTTGGTGGTTGGAAGGCGTCACTGGTAGGTCCTACCTCTCTTCTTTTACTCTGTTGTTTCTGTCTGTGTTGGTGGTTGGAGGGCGCCACTATTTAAGTAGGTGCTACTTCTTATTGAGCAAAAGCTGGAAAGCCCATGTTCGATCATTTGGAAATATTTGACAATACGTTGCTCCACGAACTTTTTACAGCACTATAGTGGGTGGGCCACGGCTGTTTAGTTACAGTATCATTTCAGAGCGAGCACTTAGTTGCACTCCCTGAGGACGTAACGGACACAAACTATTATGCCCCCGTGGCGGTGCCACTGACTGAAGTGTCTTTAGGCCATTCCCAAAGGGGGGACATTTCTCGTTCATGCACAGCAGAATTGTAAATGGGTTGATTCATCAATGTCATGCCCATAACTGTGCCTGATCTACAACAGGGAACTACTGCTGCTTTTTCTTTCCTAATCCTTACCATTGTCATCTTTCCTCTACTTCTTTCGTATGTTTGTCACACTCTTGTGACCCACTATTTCCGGGGTGCTTTGATAGTAAAAGCAGACTTTGTGCTGTTGAAGCTAGAGAGGTGAGCAGAGTAAGTCTGATTTCCTGTAATGACTCCTCTGTTGACATCCACCCCTTGGCGCTCATATGACCTTAAGCAGTTGCGAGCGCGGTAAAACCTCTACTAAAACTTAACTAAACAAAATATTATATCCGATTAGCTGCAGAGCAAAGGCGACATTTCGATACATTTCGAACTATCATAAACAAATCGGAAAAATAAGTGTGCATATTTCAAAGTTTGCATACTATTTCAAGTTTTTTTAACGTTTCAGATAAAGAAAACCAAATGTGGGTGGTTGGCGGGTGCTCTGGTGTGGTCTGCTTCTTCTTTCCTATCAAACATCTATCATCTTTCCTATCAAACATCGTCCTTATCACCCCTTCTTCTTTTATATGTTTGTTACTCTCTTGTAACACCTCTAATCTTCAGGCGCTCATATGACCTTATGCAGTTGTGAGCGCCGTAAAACCTCTACTAAAACTAAAAAAGAAAATCAAATAGAAAAATCCGTTTGGACAGGAAAGCTGAGCCCTAAAGCAGAGCATCTTCAAATTTGTCGAATGACCAGAACACGCGTCTTCAATGAGTAATACGCCCGGTGACCTCTTGAAGTCATAAATCCATTCTGATTCTGACAGTCGAGCCCGGGCACTGATTTCTGAGCGATAGGCCAAGCGCTGCTACTCGAATTGGTGTAGAAAGTCTGTATTTTCTCTTGATTTAGACCCCTGTAAATATCCTCACTTATCTGTATCTATGGGTTAGTGAGGTATCAATAAATGAAAGCCAAGTCCCTCTCCAGATACCCGCATCCTTTAATTGGCTACTAGTCCTGAACTTGTACACACAATACCCCTGTGGGCGGTTGGCGGGTGCACTGGTGTGGTTTGCTTCTTCTTTCCTATCAAACATCTATCGTCCTTATCTCCCCTTCTTTTTATGTTTGTTACTCTCTTGTAACACCTCTAATCTTATGGCGCTCATATGACCTTATGCAGTTGCGAGCGCCGTAAAACCTCTACTAAAACAAAACACAATACCTCTGTATAGAGCCCTCCCTTGTGGTGCACGTATTCATTTCCCGATTCATACAAAGAACGGGATTTTTTGAAAATGTATTCGTGAACATCAGAGTGCTAATAGTGCTATCTCGGGGAGAAAGGGAAAGGGAGAGGGGGGGTGTACTAAGGTGAGCAAATCAAAGCAGACAAAATTATTTTGGAAAACAATTTAGGAATGCCTTGCTTATGAATATACGTGAGGCAGCGGGATGAAACCAGGCGGCCTCATTTCCTTCAATCACAAATATCTTGAGTTCTATTCAGAATAAGTAGATATTTATTTCATTGGAAGCAAGGCGAATAAATCCGCTTTCAGGTGATACCAATAACTCCACATGCCCAAAAATTGACGAGCGCCTGATTCCACCGCGTCATAACACGTAGATCAACGTTCTGTCACCTGAATTTAGACATGGACCAGGGGGCTCTCGTGGCTTAGAGTTAGAGGCTAAGTTGTTGGCCTTTCATTCAAAGGTCCCGGGTTCGAATCCGGGTAGCGACCGAAAAATGTTCTTCTCTAATGTTGTCTCCTTTCACCTCCTATCCAACTCTCTAGCATTGTTCTCTTGTCTGCTTTCGTGCCCTCTTTCTGCCCCCAGCCCCACACCTCCTTTGCCCCCTCCTCTGGACTCCTGACTCTTTCTGCAGCCTTTTTGCTGCTACTCCTTGGCTTCATCTTACTGCTGTCTTTCAGCCACACCCCTGATCTTCGGGTAGGAAAGATCTACACCGAGCCTTCTCGGACAAGGACGAAAAATCTCGGAGGGCTCGTGTGCAAGCTGCGTACGTTAAAGATTCCTTGGTGGTCTAAAGTCAATAAGAATAGGCTTCTGCCGCCACCCGGGCAAAATTTAAAATTTCCTACTAACTGAAAATGTTAATGTGTCTCGCGACTCATTTAGCCGGCTCGCTTGACCAGGGACGAAGGCTGACTTGTTTGACAGGGTAATCAAAGTGAAACGGGACCAGATATAGATCTATATGGCCTGTAGATATCACAGAAGAATCTTACTCGAG